>NC_091998.1:28990192-29209457 GCF_044704955.1 Pristiophorus japonicus | reverse complement strand
CCCCCCTCCTACTCCACCCCTCCCCCCTCCCCCCTCCTACTCCACCCCTCCCCCCTCCTACTCCACCCCTCCCCCCTCCTACTCCACCCCTCCCCCCTCCTACTCCACCCCTCCCCCCTCCCCCTCCCCCTCCTACTCCACCCTCCCCCCTCCTACTCCACCCCTCCCCCTCCTACTCCACCCCTCCCCCCTCCTACTCCACCCCCCCCCCTCCTACTCCACCCCTCCCCCCTCCTACTCCACCCCCCTACTCCACCCCTCCCCCCTCCCCCCTCCTACTCCACCCCTCCCCCCTCCTACTCCACCCCTCCCCCCTCCTACTCCACCCCTCCCCCTCCTACTCCACCCCTCCCCCCTCCTACTCCACCCCTCCCCCTCCTACTCCACCCCTCCCCCCTCCTACTCCACCCCCCTACTCCACCCCTCCCCCCTCCCCCCTCCTACTCCACCCCTCCCCCCTCCCCCCTCCTACTCCACCCCTCCCCCCTCCTACTCCACCCCCCTACTCCACCCCTCCCCCCTCCCCCCTCCCCCCTCCTACTCCACCCCTCCCCCCTCCTACTCCACCCCCCTCCCCCCTCCTACTCCACCCCTCCCCCCTCCTACTCCACCCTCCCCCCTCCTACTCCACCCCTCCCCCCTCCTACTCCACCCCTCCCCCCTCCTACTCCACCCCTCCCCCTCCTACTCCACCCCTCCCCCCTCCTACTCCACCCCTCCTACTCCACCCCTCCCCCTACTCCACCCCTCCCCCCTCCCCCCTCCTACTCCACCCCTCCCCCCTCCTACTCCACCCCTCCCCCTCCTACTCCACCCCTCCCCCCTCCTACTCCACCCCTCCCCCTCCTACTCCACCCCTCCCCCTCCTACTCCACCCCTCCCCCCTCCTACTCTAACCCTCCCCCCTCCTACTCTAACCCTCCCCCCTCCTACTCTAACCCTCCCCCCTCCTCCCTCCTACTCTACCCTCCCCCCTCCTCCCTCCTACTCTACCCCTCCCCCCTCCTCCCTCCTACTCTACCCCTCCCCCCTCCTCCCTCCTACTCTACCCCTCCCCCTCCTCCCTCCTACTCTACCACTCCCCCCTCCTCCCTCCTACTCTACCCCTCCCCCTCCTCCCTCCTACTCTACCCCTCCCCCTCCTACTCTACCCCTCCCCCTCCTACTCTACCCCTCCCCCCTCCTCCCTCCTACTCTACCCCTCCCCCCTCCTCCCTCCTACTCTACCCCTCCCCCTCCTCCCTCCTACTCTACCACTCCCCCCTCCTCCCTCCTACTCTACCCCTCCCCCCTCCTCCCTCCTACTCTACCCCTCCCCCCTCCTACTCTACCCCTCCCCCTCCCACTCTACCCCTCCCCCCTCCCACTCTACCCCTCCCCCTCCCACTCTACCCCTCCCCCCTCCCACTCTACCCCTCCCCCCTCCCACTCTACCCCTCCCCCCTCCCACTCTACCCCTCCCTCCTCCATCTCTTACTCTACCCCTCCCCCCTCCTACTCTACCCCTCCCCCTCCCACTCTACCCCTCCCTCCTCCATCTCTTACTTTACCCCTCCCCCCTCCTACTCTACCCCTCCTACTCTCCCCCTCCGCCTCTCCCACTCTACCCCTCCCCCTCTCCCACTCTACACCTCCTCCCTCCTACTCTACCCCTCCCCCCTCCTACTCTACCCCTCCTACTCTACCCCCCCTACTCTACCCCTCCACCCTCCTACTCTACCCCTCCACCCTCCTACTCTACCCCTCCACCCCACCCCTCCCCTCCCTACCCCTCCACCCCACCCTACCCCCCTACCCTACCCCTCCACCCCACCCCTCCCTCCTACTCTATCCCCCGCATCCTCACCCCATTCCAGTCTCGCCCCCTCCCCCCTCTTGCCCCCACCCCACCTCCCGACCATTCCCCTGACCCCACCACTCCCCCCGCCCCAACCACCCTCTCTCTCTCTTCTCCCCCCCCCCTCCTCCTCCTCCGCTCTGCCCTCCTCTCCCTCCCCCCCAGTCTCTCAGTTGACTCTTACCTGCTCTCTGAAGTGGCCTAGCAAGCCACGCACTTGTATAAAATCAGGATAACTCGGACTGGGCAATAAATGTTGGTCTTGACAGCCACATCCCAGGAATGGATACAACGGTGGAAGGGTGGTTGTTTACGCCGGGTACGTCGGGTAATATCAGCTCCATTTTGTTCCCAACATCAAAAGAACACGTGCAAGCCGCTAGTGATCACACAATTCCCCTTCCCCAAATGAGCAGTGACCTCAGGGAGAGCAGCTCCTTCAAGTCCATCCCTCGCATACACGAATTAAACTCCAACTCCCCTCATCCTAACCATATACGCGACGAACCTAAATAGTACAATTTTAAAGTAGGTGCAAGAACAGAGACACCTGGGAGTGTGCGGACACAAGGCTTAGAATGTGCCAGGACAGGTGGAGAAAGCTGTTAAAAAAGTATATGGGATCCTGGGTTTTATTAATAGAGGTATGGAGTACAAAAGCAAGTTACACTAAACCTTTATAAAACACAGGTTAGGCCCCAGCTCGAGTACTGTGTCCAATTCTGGGCACCGCACTTACGAAGGATGTCAAGACCATAGAGAGGGCGCAGAAAAGATTTATCAGAATGGTTCCAGGGATGAAGGACTTCAGTTGTGTGGAGAGACTGGAGAAGCTGGGGTTGTTCTCCTTAGAGCAGAGAAGGTTAAGGGGAGATTTGCTGGAGAGGTTCAACATTATTTACTCTATCAAAACCATTCATAAAGGGAAACTGCTTGCAGTGGCAGAAGGGTCGGTAACCAGAGGTCACAGATTTAAGGTCATTGGCAAAAGAACCAGAGGTGACTAGAGGACATTTTCTGTGCAGCGAGTTGTTGTGATCTGGAACGCGCTGCATGAAAGGGTGGTGGGGCAGATTCAATAATAACTCTCGAGAGAATTGGATAAATACTTGAAGGGGAAAAAATACAGGGCTATGGGGAAAGAGCAGGGGAGTGGGACTAATTGGATCGTACTTTAAGTCGGCCCAGGCACGATGGGCCGAATGGCCTCCTTCTGTGCTGTATCATTCTATAATGGTCTCTATAAAGGCCATCGGATTGGTTTGTGATAGACCACCCTGTGCGTTACAGGTAGCGGCTGGAGTATAGCATGATTCTCAAGACCCGGGGTGTGGGGGAGGAGGAGGAGCTAGCAAGCCCTCGCTCAATCACTATCCGCTGACTTGTACCTGAAAGTGCACGTGTGGAGATCAGGTGAAGACAGGATTGTGACGCCACCCAGCGTTCAATAGCCTGCATCATCTAGTCAGTCTCTGCAGAGGACAAAATATAAGAGAGAGCGCGAGAGAAAAAAAGAGAGAGCGAAAAAGAGAGAAAGAGAAAGTGTGTGTGTGTGTGTATGAGAGAGAGAGAGAGAGAGAGAGAGAGAACCTGAATGCCTATCCAAGATCTTGGACCAATCACTCATAAAACAAAGTCAAAGTTTATTGGGAAACTATGTGACAATGTATGAGACTATACATTTAATACTGTACTGTGAAAAAGAACACAATGAAATACAAAACTATACATTTTAAATACAGTACAAGTGACTGCACCAAGAAATTCCTTTCACCCAACTAATTAACTAGGTGGTTTATAATCCCCAAGTGGCCCTGACCACTCCTTGAACAGCAGTGGGCATCAGTTCAAAAGCTTTGGATTTAACTTAAAAATATTTTTTAAAAATAAAATAAAATCCCGGAATCCCAGTACAGGCTAGTGCCGTTTGTGGAAATAAAGGCAGTATCCTCACTGGGCTGGTATTTAAAAATAAAACAAAAGTTACAAGCATATTTTTTGCTGAATCTTTTTCCAAGTCATGATAGCTGGTTGATTTTTGTGCTGTAAAATGCATCTCTATTTTTTGAGAACGGTTCGATTTAGAAACAAAACACACAATTTGAGTTTACAAGAAAATGGGTTCGCTAATAAACAAGGCCGCTAATTTATGGTCGTCATGGCAAAATGGATGGGAGGCGTGGAATTCTATCTCAAAAACACACGGCCATCATTCCAGGATCCCCAGTAACAGAATGGAGTTTGGCTTTAGTCTCAACGGCGCCGTGGGCCCTGGTGAGAACTCAGCCATCTTGAATGTGCAGCCTACCCAAAAAGGACTGTGCCTGGAGTTCAAAGGTCAATGGTGAGTGGTCATGCTGTGCTTGGAGTTCAAAGGTCGGTGGCAAGTGAGCATTACAAATTTAGAAAAATTTAGATGCAAAAAGGTGCGACATTTATAAACAAATAGAAATAAATGATATCTTAAAATTTATATTAATAACTTATCGAAGTAGTAATTGCTTCCCTTTCTCTGCTGCTTAAACATGACTAAATAACAAACCTGTATATAAAAGGAATTCAGGTCTGATTACCACCTTCCCAAGTGCATCATTTTATACATTTTTTTTCAAATAAATATCCAAAACAAAGCAGGAAAAAAAATAAAAGGAGCTGATTTCTAAATATGGTAACATTAGAAAATGTTTTTAAAAAAAAACAATTGAACAAAAAAAAAACGGGAATAATTGCACTTCGAGATGTAGTCAGTGGAATTGTGTCTAAAATATCTGACAAGGACCCTCTGAAAGAATAAATTGAAAATAATAAACATTGACTGCCTTGTGGTTTAATTCTCCCTGTTCCACAGATAGTAAGATTTTCTTGGAAAACTATTTTTATTTCTTCAGTGTAAAACAAAAAGGTATCGGGACAGCGATTTTCATACAATCCGATTTAGAGCCAAACATTTTTACTCTCACAGAACACAATTTAAAAACAAAGAAAACTAATTAAAAGTGCTGATTTGCGACTGAACTCGCCGTTTCTGGTATTGTGGGCTTTTTTTTTTTGCAAAGTCACTGGCGAAACGCAGTCTTTGTTGGGGTCGGAGTGACGTCAGCGAGTGACCACCTCAGTAGTACTGATCTCTTGAAGTCTCAATTTAAAGAAACGGGGTTTCCAAATATCAGAAGCCCAGCTCACCCTGTGCCAGCTTGGCTGTGACGAGACTGGAGGGTCAGTGAGAAAGCGAGAGAGAGAGAGAGAGAGAGAGAGAGAGAGAGAGAGAGAGAGAGAGAGAGAGAGAGACAGAGAGAGAGAGAGAGACAGAGACAGACAGAGAGTCCATGTAGTGTAAACTCTAGACGTTCAGTATTCCCACCCCACAATGCTCAGGCTCCGTGCAGTGCAGAGAGTTAATCTCAGACCGTTGAACTGAAGGGGCTTCCTTATTCTCAAAGTTCTGCTCCACCAGTGGTGGTTTCTCCACTGCGCTCTTCCTGCTGGTTTCGGGGCAGTTCTGTACGTAAATGACCCTGTTGTACGCCTTCAGTCTCTTCCACAGTTGCACATACACTTTGCACTGGACGTACATGAACACAAGTCCCCCAGTGAATCCAATTGCCACAACCACCAGCTTAGTCCAAAATGGCCACTCCAAAATACCTGCAGCGACATATTCAAAACACGTTATTAATACCATGTCAGCACTGTGCTCCTTAGCAACATATAGAAACACACATATAGAAACAGAGAAAATAGGTGCAGGAGTAGACCATTCGGCCCTTCGAGCCTGCACCACCATTCAATATGATCATGGCTGATCATGCAACTTCAGTACCCCGTTCCTGCTTTCTCTCCATTCCCCTTGATCCCTTTAGCTGTAAGGGCCACATCTAACTCCCTTTTGAATATACCTAACGAACTGGCCTCAACATCTTTCTGTGGTAGAGAATTCCACAGGTTCACAATTCTCTGAGTGAAGAAGTTTCTCCTCATCTTGGTCCTAAATGGCTTACCCCTTATCCTTAGACTGTGACCCCTGGTTCTGGACATCCCCAACATTGGGAACATTCTTCCTGCATCTAACCTGTCCAGTCCCATCAGAATTTTATATGTTTCTATTAGATCCCCTCTCACTCTTCTAAATTCTATTGAATATAAGCCTAGTCGATCCAGTCTTTCTTCATATGTCAGTCCTGTCATCCCGGGAATCAGTCTAGTGAACCTTCACTGCACTCCCTCAATAGTAAGAATGTCATTCCTCAGATTAGGAGACCAAAACTGTACACAATATTCAAGGTGTGGCCTCACCAAGGCCCTGTACAACTGCCGTAAGACCTCCCTGCTGCTATACTCAAATCCTCTTACTATGAAGGCCAACATGCCATTTGCCTTCTTCACCACCTGCTGTACCTGCATGCCAACTTTCAATGACTGATGTACCATGACACCCAGGTCTCGTTGAACCTCCCCTATTACTAATCTCTCACCATTCAGATAATAATCTGCCTTCCTGTTTTTACCACAAAAGTGGATAACCTCAAATTTATCTACATTATACTGCATCTGCCATATATATGTCCACTCACCTAACCTGTCCAAGTCACCCTGCAGTTTCTTAGCATCCACCTCACAGCTCACACTGCCACCCAGCTTAGTGTCATCTGCAAACTTGGAGATATTACATTCAATTCCTTTGTTTAAATTATTAATGTATATTGTAAATAGCTGGGGTCCCAGCACTGAACCTTGCGGTACCTCACTAGTCACTGCCTGCCATTCTGAAAAGGACCCGTTTATTCCTACTCTTTACTTCCTGTCTGCCAACCAGTTCTCTATCCACGTCAATACATTACCCCCAATACCATGTGCTTTAATTTTGCACACTAATCTCTTGTGTAGGAAAAAATATGGGGTGAAAAAAAATAAAAAAAAAATAAAAATTATTTGAAGTGTGATACACTTCAGGTGGTGCTCATAGATAGAACCATAGAAATTTACGGCATAGATGGCTGCCATTTGGCCTATTGTATCATGCCGGCTGAAAAAGAACCATCCAGCCTAATCCCACTTTCTTGCTCCATTCACAGGTACGTGACGGGGCAGCCATTTTAAATATGCGGGATCAGATTTTTCATAGATCCTCACGGTCAGTTTAACAATCTACCATCGGAGACACAGACGTTTTTTTTGTCCAGCTGCACCCCTCACAAGTACCCCCTCCCCCATACCCCCACACCCCCCAAAAAAACCTGAATTGCCCTGTCCAAAACCAAGAGAAAGACTTTAGTGCCCCATCACGGCACTGCACTGGAGTGTCAGCCTAGATTTATGTGCTCAAGTCTCTCGAGTGGGACTTGAACCCACAACCTTCGGACTCTGAGGAAAGTGCTGCCCACTGAGCCACGGCTGACACTCAAACATAACTTAAACACATTCATGGAAGGCGAGAGATTTCTGAATGTAAAAAAGGCTGTGTGGTGATCAGGTATACACAGAGAAAGGAAGAGAGAATTGTACATACCGCTGGTCTGGCCTTGCTTAATCTCCTCAGCCGTCCTATCAATCAAGACGTATAGCGACCACACCACGCAGGTGATTGCAATGATATGGAACGTTACTGAGCACAGAATCTTTCTCCTCTCACTTGAAGTCATCTGCAATTTCTCCCACTGTGAAAGGAAGGTGAAAACTGAGAGACTTTATTGGGCTTCAAAACACTCACTCCATCCAACTTCACACTTACTCCGCTAGATATGGAGGGCTGCCAAGCACAAACCCATCGACACACAGCTTGGCTTAGTTGGTAGCTCTCGGGCCTGTGCTGGAGGTTATGGGTTCGAGCCCCACTCCTGGACTTAAACACATAGGCTCCTGGACTTGGGACACTTCGGTGCTGCACTGAGGGGTCAATCAAGGCCCGGTCTATCTGCTCAGGGAGATGTCATAGATCCCACAGCACTATTCGAATCAGGGGACCTCTCCCCGGTGTCCTGGCCAATAGTTAACCCTCAACCATCATCACTAGAAGAGATAATCCAGTCGTTTGTCTCATTTCTGTTTGTAGGACTTTGATGTGCGTAAATTGCCTGTCATGTTTGCCTATGTAACAGCACTGACTACACTTCAAAACTACTTCACTGGCTATGAGGGACTTTGGGACATCCAGAGCATGTAAAAGGCACTTTGTGTGTGCAAGTTCTTTCTTTGTGATTAGAGTGATGGACAAAGATAGATTCAACCCTCGCACCACCCCGACCGTTGGGCAGGTGATGCATCATCTCCCTGGTTCTCGAAGCAGGTCTACTCCCCATGCTAGGAGGATCGAGAGAGAGAGAGAGAGAGAGAGAGAGAGAGAGAGAGAGAGAGAGAGAGAGAGAGAGAGAGAGAGAGAGAGAGAGAGAGAGAGAGAGAGAGAAAACTAGGCAGGAACTTGCATTTCTATAGCACCTTTCACAACCTCAGGACGTCGCAAAGCGTTTCATGGCTAATTCAGTATTTTTGAAGTGTAGTCACTGTTGTGATGCAGGAAAGCACAGCCAATTTGTAGACAGCAAGCTCCCACAATGTGATAATGGCCAGGGAATCTGTTTCTTTTAGTGATGTTGGTTAAGGGATAAATTGTTCTTCGATATAATGTGCCATGGGCCCTTCGGGCTTTTGCCTTTCCGAGGACAATGTCAGGGCCGACAGAGGCAGAAATTGGGGCAGGGCCCAGTTGCGTTGGGTCGCTGGCCTACTGTCCTGTGCCAGGGGTTCCCTCAGGCGGAGAGAGCAGGTCCTTCTTGCGTCCGCACCCTTTCCAGATGGCATCAGTAATATGTCCTTACTATATACAGTATAAATGCACACGAGGCCCATACTTGAGAGAAGGTCACTCTGTGACCAGTTACCTTTATTACCAAGACCTCAAGAGGCTGACGGTGGGTGGAGCTTCCCCTTTTATACCGGAAAGTCCAGGTTAGGAGTGTCTCCCACAAGTTCGCCCCCTGTGGCCAGTGTTCTCAAGGTGTACAACTTAGGTCAGCTTATACATGGGTTACAGTGACAGTTGAATACATCACCTCCCCCCCTCCCCAAAGTCTTATTGGGATCACAGGTTACGTCTCTGGTGGTTTACGCTCCCTTGTAGAGCGCCTGAGTTGGGGCTCCAGTTGTTGGGCGCTGGCCTGAGTGTCTGCTGTTTGCGGTGCCTCAGGCCTGTCCGGACTGCCCACAGTGACTGGGCTCTCCTCCACTTGGTTCCGGTGTTCGGTCACCTGTGGTGGAGTAAACTCTACATCGTGTTCTTCCTCTGCTTCTTCTATGGGATTGCTGAACCTCCTTTTAGTTTGATCCACATGTTTGTGGCAGATTTGTCCATTGCTAAGTTTAACTACCAGAATCCTATTTCCCTCTTTGGCAATCACAGTGCCTGCGAGCCATTTGGGCCCTGCAGCGCAATTAAGGACAAAAACAGGGTCATTGACATCAATACATCACGCCCTCGCATTGCTGTCATGGTAGTCACATTGTGACTGACGCCTGCTCTCAACAATTTCTTTTATAGTAGGGTATATAAGCGTCCTTTTCATTAGCAGCTCTGTGGGTGGAACCCCTGTGAGCGAGTGTGGTCAGGATCTATTGGCCAACAGGAGGCGTGATAAGCGGCTTTGTAGGGAACCCCCTTGGATTCTGAGCATCCCGTTTGATTATCTGCACTGCTCGTTCCGCCTGGCTGTTTGAGGCCGGCTTGAACGGTGCTGTTCTGACATGGTTGATTCCATTGCCTGCCATGAAAGCCTGGAATTCAGTACTTGTGAAGCACGGGCCATTGTCGCTGACCAATACATCCGGTAGACCATGGGCGGCGAACATTGCCCGTAAACTTTCTACTGTGGCAGAGGATGCGCTTGAATTTAAAATGTCACACTCAATCCATTTGGAGTAGGCGTCTACTACAACCAAAAACATTTTTCCCCATGAAAGGGCCTGCGTAGTCCACATGGATGCGTGACCATGGCTTGGCGGGCCAGGACCGGGGGCTAAGGGGGTCTTCCCTGGGTGCGTTGCCCAGCTGAGCACACGTGTTGCACCTGCAACACAAAGTTCCAGGTCTGCATCTATCCCTGGCCACCAAACGTGTGACCTGGCAACTGCCTTCATCATGACAGTGCCCGGGTGCCTATTGTGAAGTTCTCTGATAAACACCTCTCTGCCCTTCTGGGGCATGACTACTCGGTTTCCCCACAGTAGGCAATCGGCCTGAATCGAGAGTTCATCCTTGCGCCTATAAAACGGTTTAAACTCCTCAGGGCATGCCCCGTACGTGGCTGCCCAGTCCCCATTCAGGACATATTTCTTAACTAAAGACAGTAGCGGGTCTTTATTTGTCCAGACTTTAATCTGACGGGCTGTCACAGGTGAGCCTTCGTTTTCGAAAGCTTCAACAGCCATGACCATCTCAGCATCATGCTCAGCTGCCCCCTCAGTGGTGGCTAGTGGTAGCCTGCTGAGTGCATCGGCACAGTTTTCAGTGCCCAGTGTGTGCCGAATTGTGTAGTCATAACGTAAGTGCCCACCTCTGTATGCGGGCCGATGCATTCACATTTATGGCCTTGTTGTCGGCCAAAAGGGACGTTCGGGGTTTGTGATCTGTCTCCAGCTCAAATTTCCTGCCAAACAGGTACTGGTGCATTTTTTTTAAACTGCATATAAACATACCAGCGCTTCCTTTTCTAACATCCTGTAGCCCCTTTCTGCCCGGGACAGACTTCGGGAGGCATAAGCTACCGGCTGTAACTGACCATTGGTATTCACATGCTGCAACACACACCCGACCCCATAGGACGATGCATCACACGTTAAATTTAGTTTCTTACACGGGTTATAGAACGTTAAGTTTGTTGGAGCATAACAAGTTGCGTGCTCTATCAAAAGCCCTTTTCTGGCTGTGCCCCCAGACCCAATCGCGATCTTTGCGTAGGAGCACGTGTAGCGGCTCTAACAGCATGCTCAATTTGGGAAGAAAGTTGCCAAAATAGTTCAGGAGCCCCAGGAACGAACGCAGCTCCGTCATGTTACGGGGTCTGGGTGCTCACTAGATCGCTTCCGTTTTGGACGCAGTGGGTCTGATCCCACCTGCTGCTACCCTCCTCCCCAGGAATTCTACCTCTGGAGCTAGGAAGACGCACTTCGCCTTCTTCAATCGCAGCCCTACCCGGTCCAGTCTGCGTAGCACCTCCTCCAGGTTGTGGAAGTGTTCTTCAGTATCGCAACATGTGATGAGGATGTCATCTTGAAAAACCACCGTCCTTGGAATCGACTAGAGGAGGCTTTCCATATTTCGCTGAAAGATCGCGGCGGCCGAACGAATCCCAAACGGCCATCTGTTGTACTCAAACAACCCCTTGTGTGTCGTGATTGTGGTCGGCTTCTTCAACTCACTCGCCAGCTCCTGGGTCATGTAAGCTGAGGTCAGGTCCAATTTTGAAAAAAGTTTGCCACCGGATAGCGTCACAAAGAGCGGGTACTGGTCTTGGAGTGTCACCCGATTGATGGTGGCCTTGGAATCGCCACATATCCTGACCGACCCATCCGCCTTGAGCACTGGCACAATCGGGCTCGCCCAGCAGGCGGTCCAATTCGCATTCTATCTTTTCCTGCATCACGTATGGTACCGCTCTGGCCTTGTGGTGTACTGGCCTGGCGTCCAGGTTTATGTGAATCACTACCTTGGTTCCCATGAAAGTTCCGATGCCGAGTTGAAATAATGAGTCAAATTTGTCCAGGACCTGTGAGCATGATACTCGCTCCATAGAGGAAATTGCATTAACATCGTCCCATTTCCAGCTCATGACAGCAAGCCAACTCCTCCCCAGTAGTGCGGGACCGTCCCCCAGGACAATCCAGAGTGGCAACCTGTTCTCCGAATCTTTGTGGGTCACGACTACTGTGGCGCTGCCTAGCACCAGAATGATCTGCTTTGTATATGTCCGTAGCAGTGCGTCAAATCGGCAATAATTTTGGTCTCCTGGCCTTGGACACCCACAACCTTTCGAACTGTTTGATACTCATCAGGGACAGGCTGGCACCCATATCTAGCTCCATTAATACTGGGATGCCATTGAGGAGCACTTTCATCATTATCGGTGGCGTCCTGGTATATGAACTGTATATGTGCTCCACATGAACTCGCTGAACTTCAGCTTCCAGCGATTTCCCCCAGCGTTCATTTGGCCTCGTAGGGCTTACATTGAGCCCGTCCTCCTCGTACATCAACCTGGCTGCAGGCTTCCTGCACATACGCGCCAAGTGACTGCTGATGTTGCAGTTTCTGCAGGTATATTGCTGATACCTGCAAGCTCTGGCTGGGTGTTTGCCTCCACACCTCCAGCACGAGCTGGAGGCCCCATTGTTGGAAACAAAAGGTGCGTTACCAGTCGATCGTCTCTGAAACTGTCCTTAAGCGCACCATTAACAGGTGTTGATGGCCCCATTACTGGCCGCATTGTCCATTGCGATGGCATGAATCGCCGTTCAGCTAGTCATTGTCTCTGTTAAATTCCCCCTTTGGGTTCGACTGCATGCTGGGGCATGTCCGATTGCCCTTGTCTGCCTAGAGAACTGCGTGCCGCGTTAACAATGTTGGCTCCCTGGTCGTTTGCCGCATTGAGCCAAGATTTTTGCCATAAATCATTCTGGTCTCTTCCTCCCCTGAGATAATTGTCTGGGCTATCATAGCCGCGGGTTCCAAGGTCAAGTCTTTGGTCTCAATCAGTTTTCTGAAAATTCCAGCGTGCCCGATGCCCTCAATAAAAAAGTCTCGCAGCATCTCCGCTCTGCATGCATCTGGGAACTTACATAGGCTCGCCAGTCGCCGGAGGTCTGCCACGAAGTCAGGAACGCTTTGCCCTTCTCGCCGCCGGTGCGTGTAAAACCGGTGTCTCGCCATGTGCATGCTGCTCGCCGGTTTAAGGTGTTCCCCGATCAACTTACTGAGCTCTTCGAACGTCTTGTCTGCTGGCTTCTCTGGCGCTAGAAGGTCCTTCATCAGGGAGTACGTTCTGGATCCACAAACCGTCAGGAGATGAGCCCTGCGTTTGTCGGCCGAATCCTGTCCCAACCATTCCTTAGTGACAAAACTTTGCTGTAGTCTCAATAAAGTCGTTCCAATCATCACCAACACAGTACCTCTCTTCTGTGCAGCTCGTGACCATGCTCGCGTGGTTTAATTCCAAGTTTCTCGTCGCCAATAATATGTCCTTACTATACAGTATAAATGCACACGAGGCCCATACTTGAGAGAAGGTCACTCTGTGACCAGTTATCTTTACCTCAAGAGGCTGACGGTGGGTGGAGCTTCCCCTTTTACACTGGAAAGTCCAGGTTAGGTGTGTCTCCCACAAGTTTGCCCCCTGTGGTCAATGTTCTCAAGGTATACAACTTAGGTCAGCTTATACATGGGTTACAATGACAGTTGAATTCATGACAATCAGAGGCGAGACTGGTGGAACGACATGTCCCACAGAATTCCCTGCGGTATGGCTTCTGATTCCCCCAACATACCGTGCGCCTCCTTCACACGGACGTACATTACCTTAATGTGGGGGCGGGGTGGGGGGGGTGCACCAAAGGGAGAAAGACCAATTTCCTTCCTGGAAAATGACCATTTAAAACATTTTTTAGAAGCGATCTTCAATCTTTGGCTGGACCGACTGGCACCGGTCCCCAGCAGCTGCCTAATGCCGCCATATTGCACTCCGTCGCCCCACAACCCCCAAAACACAGGACAGAGCCCAGCTATACCGCTATTGGCATGAGCCCGCACCCACGTTATAGTCTGACCCACGTGACCTCTGATGGGGTCAAATACACAACGGTTAGCCAAGAATAAACTCTGTCCTTCCATTGACATGATGACTGAGCCCCCAGCCCCCCCCTTCATATATGGGTGGGTTCAACCACGATTCAAATTCACAGCACGTGCCATCTTCATACCGGCTTTTCAAAAGAGGGTTCTTTGTTTCGTTAACTCTCATCAATCTCGATTTAACATTTGCTCCATAGGCAGATTACATAGAATGTACAGACCATCTGGTCTGTGCCAGTGCTTATGCTCCAGACCAGCCCTCTCCCACCCCTCTGCACCTAACTCTATCTGTATAGCCATCTATTCCCAGCTCCCTCATGTCAGTGAAACAGCAATTTACTTGTACTTCTGTCAATTTAGTATTCACTGCTCACGATGTGGTCTCCTCTACATTAGGGAGACCAAGCGTAGATTGGGTGACTGCTTTGCGGAACACCTCCGTTCAGTCCACAAGTGTGACACTGAGCTCCCGGTCGCCTGTCACTTTAATTCTCCGCTCCATTCCCACTCTGACCTCTCCGTCCTCGGCCTCCTGCACTGTTCCAACGAAGCTCAACGCAAGCTTGAGGAACAGCACCTCATCTTTCGTTTAGGCACTTTACAGCCTTCTGGACTCAACATCGAGTTCAACAATTTCAGACCATAACCTCTGCCAATCTTTGGCTCCTTCCCCCGCCGCCACCCCCGAGCCAGTTTCTTTCTTTTTTTCTCCGTGTCTCTAATGGAAGTTGGTCATTATCCCGCCATTCACACCCTATCTCGACTAATGTTTTTCTAACTCCTGGCATTACCATTTGAATTTGGGCCATCATCCCTTTTGTCTCTCTAATCTCTCCTGTCTTCCACCCTATCACAGACCTTCCCTTTTGTTCTTTCTTCCCCTCCCCCTCTCGGTGCTGGTTAAGAATCTGGTCTTTCCGAACACTCTCCAGTTCTGACGAAGGGTCATCGACCCGAAACGTTAACTCTGCTTCCTCTCCACAGACGCTGCCTGACCCGCTGAGATTTCCAGCATTTTCTGTTTTTATCTCTTATGTATTTGTTGAGCTTCCCCTTGGATGCTATTCAACTCAACCACTCCCCGTGGTGGCGGGTTCCACGTTCTCACCGCTGTCTGAGTGAAGTTCCTCTTGAATTCCCTGTTGGATTTATTGGTGACTAGGTTATATTGATGACCCCTAGCTTTGGATTAAAAGTAAAAGATCTAGTGTAGATAAGAACATAATAGGAGCAGTAGTAGGCCATTCGGCCCCTCGAGCCTGCTCTGCCATTTAATACGAACATGGACTCAAGTCCACTTCCCTGCCCAGTCCCCATAACCCCTTATTCCCTTATCGGTTAAGAAACTGTCTATCTCGGTCTTAAATTTATTCAATGACCCAGCATCCATAGCTCTCCGAGGCAGCGAATTCCAGAGATTTACAACCCGCTGGAGAAGAAATTCCTCCTTATCTCAGTTTTTACTCGGCAAAGCTTCATTTGATACGCACCTTCCGCAGTGGTTTTAATTTGGTCTCCATGATGAACTCATATTTGCAGAGCTCGCAGCACCGGGTGTCCGAGCTCTTGATCCACTGCTGTAGGCAGGCCTGGTGGACGTATCGGAGACTCCCAGTGCAATGACAGGGCGTAATGAGGGGGCCTTCATCATCTCCTTCACAGTGACATATTCTGAATGAAAGCAGAACCAATTAGTTGCAATCTGCAGCCATCCACTGAACTGAACTTGGCATCTCTCCCAAACCAAAGCAGCAGCCTATCGGGATGACTGACTCTACATCTCCATTTGCCTTACCCAAACCTTCAGTTATCTTCACGACGACACGGGAACAAACTACGAGCTATAGCCCAGCGTGGCGACGGGTATTAAGGACGCTTTATCGGAAGAGTTACTGGAAAAAGGGGCTCCATTCTCAAAACATAACATTTTACAACCTCCTGCTACATTGTTCACCAAACTGGGTTTTGCAGGAGATTTGTAAATGGGCTCACACGAGAGCAGAGTCATAGTTTATGCGGAGAACCGAACTGGATGTGGAATATACAGTAGCTGTGGCTGAGGTGGAATAGATTGAGATGAAAGGAGAGGAAGGGGAGCAAGTACAGATAAGGAACGATATACTGGCCATCGAGGGAGTGCAACGAAGGTTCACCAGACTGATTCCTGGGATGGGGGGATTGTCCTATGAGGAGAGATTGAGTAGACTCGGCCTGTATTCGAGAGTTTAGAAGAATGAGAGGTGATCTCATTGAAACATACAACATTCTTACAGGGCTTGACAGGGTAGATGCAGGGAGGATGTTTCCCTCTGGCTGGGGAGTCTCGAACCAGGGGTCACAGTCTCAGAATAAAGGGGCGGCCATTTAGGACTGAGATGAGGAGAAACGTCATCACTCAGAGGGTGGTGAATCTTTGGAATTCTCGACCCCAGAGGGCTGTGGAGGATCAGTCTTTGAGTATATTCAAGATGGAGATCGATGGATTTTTGGATATTAAGGGAATTGCGGGATATGGAGATAGTGCAGGAAAGTGGTGTGGAGGTAGAAGATCAGCCATGATCTCATTGAATGGCGGAGCAGGCTCGAGGGGCCGAATGGCCTACTCCTGCTCCTAATTCTTATGTACAGGAGAATGGGAAGGGGACATCCCTCAGTGGTAGTTTGATCTTTCCGAACAAACAAAAGGGCCATTTTGGCAGCGGAGGTGTTTAACTGAAGCACAGGCCAGGGGTCTCAAAGCACACAGCCAGTACTCAAGTACCACACGCTATATCGCCTTCCCGCTCTACACTTTGTGTTCTTGGAGAGCTCCCTTCAGGAGCAAAGAAACACCTCTGGTATTTAGTTAGATACAGTAAAGAAGCACGTGTTAAAAGTGGCCCATCGCCAAATCATTTTGTTTTAAATTTGTTCCGGAGATGTGAGCATCACAGGGTTTTCACAGGCCACTGAGGGGTAGGAGGGGAGAGAGAGAGCCTTCAATACAATAACAGAGGTCAAAGGTCGGAGATCGCCACCTTACAATGGGAGGCGACAACCTGTGCACAATGGGAGTCGCCGTAACAGTCATTGAGGGGAAACTCTGGCTACTTTCTGATCAATTATCTTAATTCCCTTACGATACCCCGAGCCACCAATTAAAACTCCATCGCCTCTGCAGGAGTGCAGCAAGGGACATCAATCAAAAGCCACTAGAGGCCACAAATCGTTTGAAAGCGTTTCCCTTAGATTTGGAGGCATTTGTTGTTTTCAGATTCACCCTAGCTGAAAGTAATTTGATTCTCGGCTTTATTTCTTTCCCTCAGTAAAATTGAAAGGAGTCAGTTTTCACTTTAAGTTCCAAAACAGTGTCCTGTTAAAATAGGTAAAGGGGACAAGCAGCAGTTGTGAAGGCAAGCTTCTACAAAGCACTATGTGTTGTAGCCTACAACTGAAAGGAACAATATAGCACAGGGAGAGGCGCAGGGGATTCCATTTTGAGAGGACACTAAGAGAATCAAGGGGGCAATGGGAGGGGCTATTATTTGAAGAACCAACCTGCACACCTCCCAAGATGGTGATAGAGGGGGCGAGGGGCGCCATTTTACAGATGTCAGGGAAGGACGCTCAAGATCACTGTCTCCTTCAAATGAGCAAAGGGGAGCTCGCAGGTCTTCATGCTCGATTTCCAGCAGAGGACCTTGGGTTGCAGATTCTTCTTCGAAGACATCATCATCTCCAATGTCCTCGGAGCAGAAGGAGTCGCTGGACAAATGTGCAACAGGCAAACGAGCGCCGTTCCTCCCTGGCTCAGGAAACCTCTTCAGAGTGCAAGTGCTCGAGGCGTGCGAGGGAGGGGCGATGAGGCGGTACAGGTAGGACATCCGACCGCCGGGCTCTCCCTCGGTGACTGCGACCTCAACAACGCGGAGACCATCCCGAGTCCCACGGCTGTTTGAGAGAGCCGAGGCGAAGGGGAGCATCTGGGAGCTCAGGCTGGATCTCAGCGGCTTGCAATGATGCTCTCGTTGTTTGCTGTGCTGCGGTCTCTTGGCCAGGGAGCTCATCTCCGGGACGGGCGTTAACTTTCCATCGGAGCACGCCCTGTCGACAAAGCTCAGGCGGCTCGCTGACCGGTCGGGCTTCGTGTGGACATCGTTGAGGGACTTGGAGTGCTTCACCTCCCCACGGTCTGCGGCCAGCTTCCTGGGACAAAGGAGACGGGCCAACTCCTCCCCAAATGAGCTCAGCTTCCTCGCTCGTTGCGGCGCGTCTCGGCATAGAATGGTTGCAGCGGCAGCCCCTGGAGCCAAAGCAGCTCTGCTTTGGGGGCTGTTCAGCAGGACAACAGCAGTCTGCAGTGGACTGTGCGGCACTTGCTCAGAGGGAATTGCATTTGAACTGCACGCAGGGGGAGCGGGCATCGGGAACAGACAGGAGAAAGATGGGAAAAGAACAAACATGAAAACAACTCAGGATATATCGCATCACCCGCTGCCTCAAAGTCACCCGTGGAACTTATATTAGCTCTTTGACAACACAAGAATGGAGAAAAAAAAAAACAGTTATACATTGTGCAAAAAAATCATCCCCAAATGTTGTCACTCCCTCCAATTTTCTCCCCTCTCCTCAAAGTGTTGTGTCATGTCGCGATCTGGCTTGGGGTGTAGGGGAGTGGGAGCTGTTCGGTCCTTTTATCAGTGAGCCAAGACTGTGGGACTATTCAACTGTTGAAGCATCACAGTCAGCACTGATCTCAACTGAGAGCCACACGGGTGACATTTCCAACACAGACCGCTTGAATAAGGGGAGCGGGAACCTTGCTTTCTAACCCTCACCCCCTCCTCCTCCCTCCACCTCCTCCTCCTCCCTCCACCTCCAAGTTCAGTCACACTGCTGCCAATTGTAATGCCCCCAATGGTTGAGCTTAACTAGTCCCAGACCAGGTACTGAAGCGGAAAGGATTGCAGTCTGTATGGCACCCGTGCTACACAAAACAGGAACTCACCCACTGAGCCCTCAGAAAGGGGGTGGGAGGCCCCAGGATATTAACGGTGCTAACTTGATGAGGAAACAATCGAGTTTCATTGAAAGGTTTCCCAGAGCGAGAATTACCTGCAGATATCCTGATCCGAGGGACTGACCGAGGTCCGTGAGAAACTGCGAGGTGCCGTCACGGAGGTCGGGCTGCCTACCTGCATCACACCACACAAGTCAGGTTACCACAGCACTGCAGCCACTTTAACATTGCAGCACAGTCAGATCCAACACATCACAACCACTCTGCCGTCAACATCGGCTTAATACAGACCATCAGGCAGTGCCCAAGGTTATTTGCCTGTTCTGGATTCAGGTAGGGTTGGCAACTGTGGTTGGACACATCTCTGGAGGTTTGATCACACGTGTGCACACTAGGTCCGTGCAGCAGAGCTGGTCTCCAGTCGTCTTGGTTAATCCTTGTCACTGGACCAAGACCTAGCTCGGTCAAGCCCGTGTGGTGGCCGTTGTACACCAGCCACCACACGTTAAAAAAATCCATGCACAGGCATCTTCCACCCTGTAGTTCAGGACCTGGAATATTAGGTCCTTCATTGAAACACCTGTGAACTCATCCTTTTTTGGCGTGGAAGCAAGTCATCCTCGCTTCAAGGGACCGCCTATGACTGACTGACTGGTTTGATCTCATGGCCTCCCACCTCCAACCCACTCGGTCAAACAACCTTTGGTCACCCTTATCTCCAATATTTTTTTTATAACGAAGCATCTTTGAAAATTAAACAAAAAGGAAGCGGATTGAGTAGCAACTTTCAAAAGGGAGTTGGATAAATACTTGTAAAGGAAAATGCGCTGGGCTATGGGGAAAGAGCGAGGCATAGCTCTTTCGTTGGATAGCTCTTTCAAAGAGCCGGCACAGTCATGATGGGCCAAATGGCCTCTTTCTGTGAAATGAAATAAAAAGCACTGGTTTTTATTGCCCCGCTGATTTCTCTCCCGGGTTTGCTTGCGGCAGTATCCTGGAGATTAATGTGATTCCTGGAGAATGCAAGGCAATCCTGGAGAGTTGGCAACCCGAGACTCGGGCAAATCAAAAAATAAACCAGATCAAATCAACTGTGAGCAGACACTGGCGAGAAATACCACAGGATGTTTGTGACCAGAGAACATCAATTGCATTTAATCAGCATACATAATATCTTAATAAATAACCACATACAGGCTCTACAAAATATCAGTGGGCAGCACTCTCGCCTCCGAGTCAGAAGGTTGTGGGTTCAAGTCCCACTCCAGGGACTGGAGCACAAATATATAGTCTGACACTTCAATACAGTGCTGAGGGAGTGCTGCACTGTCAGAGGTGCCGTCTTTCGGAAGCGATGTTAAACCGAGGCCCCATCTACTCTCTCAGGTGGATGTAAAAGATCCCACGGCACTATTTCGAAGAAGAGCAGGGGGAGTTATCCCCGGTGTCCTGGCCAATATTTATCCCTCAATCAACGCAACAGATTATCCAGTCGCTATCGCATTGCTGTTTGTGGGAGCTTGCTGTGCGCCAAAGTACATCCTGAAATTCTTTCTTTTTAAAAAAAAAGGCCCAGCATGTATCGTACTCTCAGTCCCTCCGCCCCATGGAACTCTTAAGATAAGATACTGAAGACTGCGATGCGTTTTGAGAATCCAGGGTGGAGTTGGCTACTCTCCCTTATGTGGCCGAGACTGTAATTCCCGTCTTGGGCTGTATAGTCACCTCAGAACTTTTTTTTTTATATAAAAGGAGTGGAAGCAAGTCTCGATTTCGCGGGACTGCCTGTGACGATAACGATAATATATCACCTCCCTCGGTGACCGAGGCCCTCAGCTCAGCAGCAAGATGGATACGTACCCCTGGAAGAGACAGGAGTCACCAATCAATTCCCTGACGCACCAGTGCTGGTCGTTGGCAACCGGGTTTCTGACCAGCTGAAACCTCTCGAGGCCCGTCCTGCACAAGCCGGAGCAGCAACTCGTGCTTCACTGGCTCGTGTAGACTTCCCCAAGTCAGCGGAGTGCCGGGGCCGAGGGCCATTGGAGAGCCGGGGTCCCCGAGCCAGCGGACAGCCAGGGCCCAAGGTGTTGAACAGCCGGGGACTGAGTCAGCGGAGAGCCAGGTCCCCGAGTCAGCGGAGTCCTGGGGCCCGGGGCAATCAGAGAGCCAGTGCACGGAGTGATGGGAGAGCCAGGGAGGGCCCTCCTTCCACACTCCATCAAAAGATGAACCACGTCATTTTTTAAATCTTAATACGGATCCAGTGCTGCAGCAATCACACCACGCCCGAGACGGTCACTATCGCACGGTCAAACTTATTCATTCTCGGGACATGGCGTCGCTGGCAAGGTCGGCATTCATTGCCCATCCCTAGTTGCCCCGAGGGGTGATTGTGGGTCCTGAACTGCTGCAGTGTCGCAGTATTTCAGTGGCTTGCTTCAACAGGCAGTTAGGAGCAGACTGGTGCCAGACTGGAGTCACAAGTAGGCCCACACCATACAAGGACGGCAGGTTTCCATCGCTGAAGGATATTAGTGAACCAGTTGGGTTTTGACACAGCTTCAAGGTCACTTATGCTGATACCAGCTTTATATTTCCAGGTTAATTTAAAAACGGAATTCAAATTGGCAAACTACCACGGTGGGATTTGAACCCACGTTCTGTCCATTACTAGTCCAGTGACACGACCACGATTTGACGGTATCGCTTACGCCGCACGGCAATGTTAATTCAATAACTCCTCTGGGGAAACAAATGTCGCTTTAAATCCAAATGATTATACTCAGCATTTCCACCTTTCACCTGCAGTGGCTGTCTTGTTGATTGGCATCGGCACAGAGTGGGCCATCCCGGATCACCCAGCAGCAAATGACGACATTATCGAGTCACCTCTCTCGTCCCCCGAGCCCCTCATCCGTCACTCAGCCGTATCTGCAACCTGAGATCTGCCAGAAGGTTTGGGAAAGTGCCGTTTCGAGCCCTTTGACGTCCCAGTGCTGGGGAGATTCTGTCACGACATCAAGATCTGTTCATGTCAGAAACTCGGGATTTATGGAAATCAACCACGACACACATCCCCCACAGCAGGCGTCTTAAAGAGCAGAGAGACCCCACCTATCTCAACATCTTTTATTCATTGTCTACATATATAACCTTTTTTTAAAGTTGATGGTCAAAACAGCAGCTTTTTGTTCAAATATTGTGCAGAACGGATTTGGAACTCCTTCACGGCAAATGAGCCAAAGGTGGGCAGAGGAAACGTTTCAAGGACACCCTCAAAGACTCCGACAAAGTGCAACGTCCCCACCGACACCTGGGAGTCCCTGGCCAAAGATCACCCCAAGTGGAGGGAGTGCATCCGGGAGGACACTGACCACCGAGTCTCATCGCCGAGAGCATGCAGAAATCAAGCGCAGGCAACGGAAGGAGCATGCGGCAAACCTGTCCCACCCACCCTTACCCTCAACGACTATCTGTCCCACCTGTGACAGAGACTGTGGCTCTGTTCAGCCACCTAAGGACTCATTTTAAGAGTGGAAGCAAGTCTTCCTCAATTCCGAGGGACTGCCCATGATGATGATGATTAGGGGAGCACATTTTTGTATCTTCAGATATCCATGAGGCACTGTGGGCTATCAGCAGCAGCAGAATTGTATTCCACCACAATCTGTAACCTCATGGCCCGGCATATCCCTCACTCTACCATTACCATCAAGCCAGGGGACCAACCCTGGTTCAGTGAGGAGTACCAAAAAGCATGCCAGGAGCAGCACCAGGAGTACCTAAAAATGAGGTACCAACCTGGGGAAGCTGCAACACAGGACTACATGTATGCTAAACAGCGGAAGCAGCATGCTATAGACAGGGCTAAGTGATCCCACAATCAATGGATCAGATCAAAGCTCTGCAGTCCTGCCACATCCAGTCGTGAATGGTGGTGGACAATTAAACAACTAACGGGAGGAGAAGGCTCCATGAATATCCCCATCCTCAATGATGGCAGAGCCCAGCACACAAGTGCAAAAGGCAAGACTGAAGAGTTTGCAACCATTTTCAGCCAGAAGTGCCGAGTGGATGATCCATCTCGGCTTCCTCCTGAGGTCCCCATCATCACAGAAGCCAGTCTTCAGCCAATTCGATTCACTCCACGTGATATCAAGAAACGGCTGAGTGCACTGGATACAGCAAAGGCTATGGGCCACGACAACATTCCAGCTGTTGTGCTGAAGACATGTGCTCCAGAACTAGCCGCGCTTCTAGCCAAACTGTTCCAGTGCAGCTACAACACTGGCATCTACCCAACAATGTGAAAAGCTGCCCAGGTTTGCCCTGTCCACAACAAGCAGGACAAATCAAATCCAATCCAATCAATTACCGCCCCATCAGTCTACTCTCAATCATCAGCAAAGTGATGGAAGGTGTCGTCGACAGTGCTATCAAGTGGCACTCACTCACCAATAACTTGCTCACCGATGCTCAGTTTGGGTTCCGCCAGGACCACTCGGCGCCAGACCCTATTACAGCCTTGGTCCTAACATGGCCAAAGGGGCTGAATTCCAGAGGTGAGGAGAAACTGACTGCCCTCGACATCAAAGCAGCAATTGACCGAGTGCAACATCAAAACTGAAGTCAATGGGAATCAGGGGAAAACTCTCCACTGGCTGGAGTCATACCTAGTACAAAAGGAAGATGGTTGTGGTTGTTGGAGGTCAATCATCCCAGCCCCAGGACATCATTGCAAAAGATTGGGAGCGCGATAGTGATAGGGGATTCGATGGTGAGGGGAATAGATAGGCGTTTCTGCGGACGCAACCGAGACTCCAGGATGGTATGTTGCCTCCCTGGTGCAAGGGTCAAGGATGTCTCAGAGTGGGTGCAGGACATTCTGAAATGGGAGGGAGAACAGCCAGTTGTCGTGGTGCACATTGGTACCAACGACATAGGTAAAAAAAGGGATGAGGTCCTACGAGACGAATTTAAGGAGCTAGGAGCTAAATTAAAAAGTAGGACCTCAAAAGTAGTAATCTCGGGATTGCTACCAGTGCCACGTGCTAGTCAGAGTAGGAATCGCAGGATAGCGCAGATGAATACATGGCTTGAGCAGTGGTGCAGCAGGGAGGGATTCAAATTCTTGGGGCATTGGAACCGGTTCTGGGGGAGGTGGGACCAGTACAAACCGGACGGTCTGCACCTGGGCAGGACCGGAACCAATGTCCTAGGGGGAGTGTTTGCTAGTGCTGTTGGGGAGGAGTTAAACTAATATTGCAGGGGGATGGGAACCTATGCAGGGAGACAGAGGGAGACAAAAATGAGGCAAAAGCAAAAGACAGAAAGGAGATGAGGAAAAGTGGAGGGCAGAGAAACCCAAGGCAAAGAACAAAAAGGGCCACTGTACAGCAAAATTCTAAAAGGACAAAGGGTGTTAAAAAAGCAAGCCTGAAGGCTTTGTGTCTTAACGCAAGGAGTATCCGCAATAAGGTGGATGAATTAACTGTGCAAATAGATGTTAACAAATATGATGTGATTGGGATTACGGAGACGTGGCTCCAGGATGATCAGGGCTGGGAACACAACATCCAGGGGTATTCAACATTCAGGAAGGATAGAATAAAAGGAAAAGGAGGTGGGGTAGCATTGCTGGTTAAAGAGGAGATTAATGCAATAGTTAGGAAAGACATTAGCTTGGATGATGTGAACCTATATGGGTAGAGCTGCAGAACACTAAAGGGCAAAAATCGTTAGTGGGAGTTGTGTACAGACCTCCAAACAGTAGTAGTGATGTTGGGGAGGGCATCAAACAGGAAATTAGGAGTGCATGCAATAAAGGTGCAGCAGTTATAATGGGTGACTTTAATATGCACATAGATTGGGCCAGCCAAACTGGAAGCAATACGGTGGTGGAGGATTTCCTGGAGTGCATAAGGGATGGTTTTCTAGACCAATATGTCGAGGAACCAACTAGGGGGGAGGCCATCTTAGACTGGGTGTTGTGTAATGAGAGAGGATTAATTAGCAATCTCATTGTGCGAGGCCCCTTGGGGAAGAGTGACCATAATATGGTGGAATTCTGCATTAGGATGGAGAATGAAACAGTTAATTCAGAGACCATGGTCCAGAACATAAAGAAGGGTAACTTTGAAGGTATGAGGCATGAATTGGCTAAGATAGATTGGCTAATGATACTTAAGGGGTTGACTGTGGATGGGCAATGGCAGACATTTAGAGACCGCATAGATGAATTACAACAATTGTACATTCCTGTCTGGCGTAAAAATAAAAAAGGGAAGGTGGCTCAACCGTGGCTATCTAGGGAAATCAGGGATATTATTAAAGCCAAGGAAATGGCATACAAATTGGCCAGAAATAGCAGCGAACCTGGGGACTGGGAGAAATTTAGAACTCAGCAGAGGAGGACAAAGGGTTTGATTAGGGCAGGGAAAATGGAGTACGAGAAGAAGCTTGCAGGGAACATTAAAGCGGATTGCAAAAGTTTCTATAGGTATGTAAAGAGAAAAAGGTTAGTAAAGACAAACATAGGTCCCCTGCAGTCAGAATCAGGGGAAGTCATAACGGGGAACAAAGAAATGGCAGACCAATTGAACAAGTACTTTGGTTCAGTATTCACTAAGGAGGACACAAACAACCTTCCGGATATAAAAGTGGTCAGAGGGTCTAGTAAGGAGGAGGAACTGAGGGAAATCTTTATTAGTCGGGAAATTGTGTTAGGGAAATTGATGGGATTGAAGGCTGATAAATCCCCAGGGCCTGATGGACTGCATCCCAGAGTACTTAAGGAGGTGGCCTTGGAAATAGCGGATGCATTGACAGTCATTTTCCAACATTCCATTGACTCTGGATCAGTTCCTATCGAGTGGAGGGTAGCCAATGTAACCCCACTTTTTAAAAAAGGAGGGAGAGAGAAAGCAGGGAATTATAGATCGGTCAGCCTGACCTCAGTAGTGGGTAAAATGATGGAATCAATTATTAAGGATGTCATAGCAGCGCATTTGGAAAATGGTGACATGATAGGTCCAAGTCAGCATGGATTTGTGAAAGGGAGATCATGCTTGACAAATCTTCTGGAATTTTTTGAGGATGTTTCCAATAAAGTGGACAAAGGAGTACCAGTTGATGTGGTATATTTGGACTTTCAGAAGGCTTTCGACAAGGTCCCACACAGGAGATTAATGTGCAAAGTTAGAGCACATGGGATTGGGGGTAGTGTGCTGACGTGGATTGAGAACTGGTTGTCAGACAGGAAGCAAAGAGTAGGAGTAAATGGGTACTTTTCGGAATGGCAGGCAGTGACTAGTGGGGTACCGCAGGGTTCTGTGCTGGGGCCCCAGCTGTTTACATTGTACATTAATGATTTAGACGAGGGAATTAAATGTCGTATCTCCAAATTTGCGGATGACACTAAGTTGGGTGGCAGTGTGAGCTGCGAGGAGGATGCTATGAGGCTGCGGAGTGACTTGGATAGGTTAGGTGAGTGGGCAAATGCGTGGCAGATGAAGTATAATGTGGATAAATGTGAGGTTATCCATTTTGGTGGTAAAAACAGAGAGACAGACTATTATCTGAATGGTGACAGATTAGGAAAAGGGAAGGTGCAACGAGACCTGGGTGTCATGGTACATCAGTCATTGAAGGTTGGCATGCAGGTACAGCAGGCGGTTAAGAAAGCAAATGGCATGTTGGCCTTCATAGCGAGGGGATTTGAGTACAGGGGCAGGGAGGTGTTGCTGCAGTTGTACAGGGCCTTGGTGAGGCCACACCTGGAGTATTGTGCACAGTTTTGGTCTCCTAACTTGAGGAAGGACATTCTTGCTATTGAGGGAGTGCAGCGAAGATTCACCAGACTGATTCCCGGGATGGTGGAACTGACCTATCAAGAAAGACTGGATCAACTGGGCTTGTATTCACTGGAGTTCAGAAGAGTGCGAGGGGACCTCATAGAAACGTTTAAAATTCTGACGGATTTGGACAGGTTGGATGCAGGAAGAATGTTCCCAATGTTGGGGAAGTCCAGAACCAGAGGTCACAGTCTAAGGATAAGGGGTAAGCCATTTAGGACCGAGATAAGGAGAAACTTCTTCACCCAGAGAGTGGTGAACCTGTGGAATTCTCTACCACAGAAAGTAGTTGAGGCCAATTCACTAAATATATTCAAAAGGGAGTTAGATGAAGTCCTTACAACTCGGGGGATCAAGGGATATGGCGTGAAAGCAGGAAGGGGGTACTGAAGTTGCATGTTCAGCCATGAACTCATTGAATGGCGGTGCAGGCTAGAAGGGCTGAATGGCCTGCTCCTGCACCTATTTTCTATGTTTCTATGTTTCTATGTTCCTCAGAGCAGTATCCTAGGCCCAACCATCTTCAGCTGCTTCATCAATGACCTTCCCTCCATCATAAGGTCAGAAGTGGGGATGTTCGCTGATGATTGCTCAGTGTTCAGTTCCATTCGCAACTCCTCAGATAATGGAGCAGTCCACGCCCGCATGCAGCAACACCTGGACGATATTTAGGCTTGGGCTAATGTGGCAAGTAACATTTGTACCACACAAGTGCCAGGCAATGACCATCTCCTACAAGCGAGAGTCTAACCACCTCCCTTTGATATTCAACACCATCAACATCCTGGGGGTCACCATTGACCAGAAGCTTAATCGGACCAGCCACATAAATACTGCGACAACAAGAGCAGGTCAGAGGCTGGGTATTCTGCAGCGAGTGTCTCACCTCCTGACTCCCCAAAGCCTTTCCACCATCTACAAGGCACAAGTATGATGGAATACTCTCCACTTGCCTGGATGAGTGCAGTTCCAACAACACTCAAGAAGCTCGACACCATCCAGGATAAAGCTGACTGCTTGATTGGCACCCCATCCACCACCTTAAAACATTCACTCACTCCACCACCGGCGCACCATGGCTGCAGTGTGTACCATCTACAAGATGCACTGCTGGACATGTCAGGCGGCCAATGGCAGTATGGAGAGGGCGAGGTGGAGGTGCGAGGTCATGTGATGATACCTTCAGGAACTAATCAGAGTTTGCAAGCCTAGTGCCCATTGGCCCAATACAAGGATGTCTTTAATGTGGTTTTAAAGGAGGAGGGTGAGGCAGAGAGGTGAATCAGGAGGGAATTCGACAGCTTGGGGCCTCGACGGCTGAAGGCACGGCCACCAATGATGGGACGATGAAATCAAGGAGGGGGGGGGGGGAAGGGTGCAGAAATGATAAAGGGGACCAAGTTAAAAGGAAAGATCTCTTGCAAATGGAAGAGTGAACAGATGCCTGATGGAACCACACAGGCACTACGCCGCTTGTGGCTGCAAGGACTGTGTGACTCAGTCTAAAATAGAATCTGGGCGATAGCTCCATCAGCCAGTCCGAAAGTCAGGTCTATTGACGCACGAATGAACAAACTCAAGGACCACCCAGCTAAGGCAGCTGGAGAATAGGCGATGACGTGCTTGCCAGCAGTGTTCAATACTTTAAGTGATTCTGATTCAAATGTGTGTGAAGAATATCAGGCCCTTGAGTTGCACAATGCTTTGACTTGATTGTGTAGTTTATAGATACAGATCTCAAATCACTAGAGATTTTTCCCCAGGTTTGAGACGTTATATTATCGGAGTACAATAGGTGGTTGGTTCTCTCACTGAATACAATAGAAATGTGACCTTTTAAAAAAAGGAGTAGGCTGCAGCAGGAAATATTGACCCTGCCAGTTTGATTCCCTGAGCTCCTCCAGGATCATTGACAGAATTGTCAGATAAATCTCAACTTTATCTCCACCACCCCCGCTGCACCCACTCCCCCATAAACAGATTAGATAAATACTTGGTGAATTTAGTGAATGGTGGGAAGATCTTGAACCTGCAGGCCTGGGAATGTGATGGCTGGGTTTTTAAGGCCCTGTAAGGCGTCGGTACTGGAGCGGACAGTGCCTCACCGAGCGGGGGCAGGCGGATGGGCCAACCCCGGGCCGGGAACGGGTTTCCGCGGCGGCCCCCTTTCCGACGCCAGTGTGGAATTGCCCCACCGGAGCAGCCGGTCGGTACCTCCGACAGCTTTCCCCTGCGGGAAGCCAAGAGAGGCTGGGCGGCGCGTCCGGCCTTAAAGTGGAGCTCGTGCTGCCGGTGCCTCCATTTTATTTTAATTGTCTGCCCACTCCGAGGTCGGCCCGACACTCCCCCTTGGGTAGCGGGCTGCTGGCCCGGCCAAAACCCTCCCTGGTGGCCCAAATGGGCCCCAACTAAGCCCCATGCTGAGCCCGCAGAGGCCCTCCCCTTTAACTGAAGGGGGGGGGGGGGGGGCGTTGTGACGTGGCAACACGGCACTGACGACTCATCGGGGCGGCCGACCCGACCGAAAGCACTTCCACCCCTCAGCACCGCCCCGAACGGAAAGAGACGACAGAGGCGAATATCGGCGCAAGATGCGCCCCACGGATTGGAGTAAAGAAGGTCAACATCAGTAAGTGCGCTTACTTTCTGTGGACCAAGACCTTGCTCCGTCCCGCCCGTGTGGTGGCTGGTGTGCAAAGGTCACCCCATGTTAACAGAATGCATGCACAGGCATCGTCCACCATTTAAAATGAGTTCAGTCGTCGCCCGAGTGCTAATTCTGAGTGTGGAAACAAGTCATCCTCGACCCCGAGGGACTGCCTGCGATGGAGGATGATGGTCAAGGAGCAATTTCGTCTGAGACTCCAGGCTGCAGTATGGCTCCAGGCCTCAGGTGGGCACTGGCCTGTGGTGAAGCACCAGGCCGCAGACAGGAAAACCACAAGGAGTACCATGGTGTAGTGGCCATATTGCTGGATCAGTAACCCAGTGCAACGCGAGTTTAAATCCCACCAGAGCAGTTTGTGAACTTGAACTCAGCTTAGAATAAAGCTGGAAATTAGTTTTTTGGGGGAAAACTGGTGTTGAAGCGGTCGGAATGCCATAAATTGGATTGGTTCACTAATGTCCTGCAAGCGTGCTGTCCTTACCAATCCAGCCTATTCATGCCTCTCATCCCACACCAATATGGCTGACTCCTAACAGCCGTCTGAAGACGGCAACTGGAGATGGCCAATAAATGCCAGTGACATCCAAAGCCCAAGAGTGAATCGAAAAATTTAACAACATTATCAAATTTGCTATAATCCTGAAAGAAAGGAGATCAGAACTGAGCGATCGAGTGTGCCGAGGCAAGTGAATAAACTGCAGGCTCCCCATGACTGTTGGCACCCAATGTAAATCAGGAGGAAGACAGGGTAGCAGTGTGGGGTCAGGGTACTGAGGGTTACGGAACCCAGGCTGGGAGATGGGGGTTAAGATACGGATCAGGCATGATCTAACTGAAGGGGGCTGAATGGCCTCCTCCTGTCCCAATAAAGGTTTTGGATAGTAATCTTTGAATCTCCGCTCATTGTGGATCTCACGGGTTCCATTTGCTGCCCTGGGTCTGTCCAAACAGGAACTAAAAACTGTGATGTCAGCAAGTTTTAGAAATGGTATTTTCCCCGTGCAGCATGTCCACTTGTGACAGCACTGATGAAATGGCCCCCTCTTAATGGTTTGAATGCCGTGGACGGTATTAATCAGCAATTACTTTAATGCTGTGGTCTGCCTGTCAAATCAATCAGCAGAACGTTAAGATGCTGCTTTCATGCTCATGAGAGTCAGGGCTTCTAATCGAAGGGAATAATAATCAGGAGTCTTGCACAGCGAGAGCGCTCTGTAAATAAAGCTGCAACAGCAACGGCGGCTTAGAATAAAATGACCTTAATTATCACAGAGCAGCTTGCAATATATCGTTCAGCGGTAGGTCAAAAACCGGGCCTCGTCGGAAAATCGGCACGTACCTTTGAGATGTTGCTGGAACGGCTGGTAGAATGGGCCAGAGGCTTCTCATTCTGCAAGGGAAAAGTGTGCCACGTTAGTCTTCCTGAGTAAACATTCCTGATCCAAAACAATACTTGCCGAAAAACAAAACCTGTCGCTTTGGGCCCTGCGCAGCAACATTACCTGAGCACAGGAAGGAGCGATCGTCACGGTGAATCTGCAGCCACAAGCGCCCACATTTTGGGACATCGCAACAGAAACAAATCAAAGACTTGCATTTCTATAGCGCCTTGCACAACCGCAGGATGTCCTAAACCGCTTTACGGCCAGTGAAGGACTTTTGAAGCGTAGTCACTGGTGTAATGCAAGAACCGCAGCAGCGATTTTTTGCACAGTAAGCTCCTACAAACAGCAGGTAATCTGCTTTAGTGATGTTGAGAGAGAGAGAAGGGGAGAAAGAGAGAGAAAGAGAGAGAGAAGAAGGAGAGGCGGCGAGAGAGGAGAGAGAGAGAAGGCGGCGAGAGAGAGGAACGAGAGAGAGTAGGAGAGAGCGAGAGCGCTAGCAAAAAAATTAATCTGAATTTACATAGCGCTATTCACAACCACCGGACGTCTCAAAGCGCTTTACAGCCAATTAAATACTTTTGGAGTGTAGTCACTGTTGTAATGTGGGATAAATATTGGCCAGGATACAGGGGATAACTCGCCTGCTCTTCTTTAAAATAGTGCCATGGGATCTTTTATGTTCACCTGAGAGAGCAGACAGGCCTCAGTTTAACGTCTCACCTGAAAGGCGGCACCTCCGACAGTGCAGCACTTCCTCAGCACTGCATTGGAGCATCAGCCTAGATTCTTGCACTCAGGCCTCTGGAGAGGGTTCTGAACCCACAACCTTCTGACTTAGAGGCAAAAATGCCACCCACTGAGCCAGGGCTGACGTAAGCGAGAATATTCAGCCTCTATTATGGTAATCTGAGCAGAGTGTGAAGCATGAGTCAAGTGTGTATTTAAACGCGGAATGAAGACATAAATGAGTCTGAGACCCATCATCCCTATGAAGCCAAGTCCAGTCACAAATTGTTTAGCAGATTCCAGACTCCCCTCTCATTCATTCATTGGTAGTTGGAGATAGGTCACCTGGTGAAGGTCAGAAGGGCAGAATGACTCCTGAACAGTGAGCTGAGGGGATAGGGTGAGAGAATGGATCAACATTCTGCTCGATTATCCAGAGGTCGACAAAATGGGATTCACTATTTTCTCGGTATTACTCCAGCAAAACGTCCCAAGGTGCTTCACAGGAGCGTTATCAGACAGAAATTGACATCAAGCCAGAGGACATATTAGGACAGGTGGCCAAAAGCTTAGTCAGAGAGGTAGGTTTTAAGAGTCTTATTCATTAGGAAACAGAGGTAGCGAGGTTTAGGGTGGGAATTCCAGAGCTCGAGGCTGAATGGAGAGGGGAGTGAACAACAGATGCCACGAATGTCCCAGGCAGAACGAGCGATGTGGATGTTTGTCAACGCCACTCGAGTCCCATCCGTTCCAGTCCCACACACTCTGCCAGTCAGGGCTGCCAACTCTGGTTGGACATATTTCTGGAGGTCTGATCAAGTGACGCTTATCTGAAAATATTACATTTACCTTATAATTGTTCGGTCCCCTGTAACAGAGTGCCTTTGCTCACGGTTTTGAGCGAGGATTTCCGAGAACTGGGAAGCTGCCCAGATTATGCAAAGGAAGTACATGGGCACAAACCCCAGGCACAAAGCACATGGCTCAAAGCCCAAGCACAATTCTTCTCCTGGGTTTCTAGCAGCAGTGCCCGGAAGATCCATCTCCCATTCCCAAGGACCCCTGGACACTCTGGGAGGGTGGGGGACCCGAGCTGTAACTGGTTCTTGAATTCTCGGATACTTCGTGTTTCAGCGTGCAGTATCCCTCGAGAGCAATTGCCAATTGTGTAATTAATCGCCACATTCCACGAGGACTAAAGGGATGCCTCAGTCCAACACCTTCAGGGTATTAAATATCGTTGTTTTCTTGGCGCAAGGGTGCTAAGTTTTTTTTAATAAAAGCTGGTTGCTCCGAATTAAGAATCTATGGCCAAGGTCACTCAGCCTTACACCAGCAAGCTAAACAGATATACAGATATACAGATGCAAAAAACGTTGATTCTGTGCACAAACAGCAAACACTGAATTTTTTTAATTTTTGTGCAGTAAACACGATTGGAAGCTGTTCCTGATTTGTCGAATGAATCGGGAAAACAAGACTTTAATTGCGGCTGCTAAAAAACATTTAAATACTCATCCCTCGGGGGAATTCCAATTAGCAGTGATTGCAGTCAGAGGCAGGAACATGCTAAAGGGACCCACAGTAATCATTCTGCCTGTGCTGGGAGGAGCTACATCTCCACATTACATTCGCACAATAACACAGAAGCTAAACCAGACATGGTAACTTGGATACCTTTACTGTTCCAGTGTGTCCAGTGGTAATGGGGTTGACGAGAGCAATTTCTAATGTTAATCACTAACCTTAACCCCAACCCTTAAACTTAACCACTAATCACTAACATTAACTCCCAACTCCTATCCCTAATCACTTACCACTCATCACAGGCAGTCCCTCGAAATCGAGGAAGACTTGCTTCCACTCGAAAAGCGAGTTCTGAACTGTACAGTCCAATACGGGAATTACAGTCTCTGTCACAGGTGGGACAGACAGTGGTTGAAGGAGAGAGTGGGTGGGACAGGTTTGCCGCACGCTCCTTCCACTGTCCGTGCTTGATTTCTGCATGCTCTCGGCGACGAGACTCGAGGTGCTCAACGCCCTCCCGGATGCACTTCCTCCACTTAGGGTGGTCTTTGGCCAGGGACTCACAGGTGTCGATGGGGATATTGCATTTTATCAGGGAGGCTTTGAGAGTGTCCTTGAAACGTTTCCTCTGCCCACCTGGGGTTCACTTGCCGTGTCGGAGCTCCGAGTAGAGCATTTCCTTTAGGAGTCTCGTGTCGGGCATGCCATCAATGTGGCTTGCCCAGCGAAGCTGGTCGAGTGTGGTCAGTGCTTCAATACTGCGGATGTTGGCCTGATCCTAACCACTAACCACCAACCTTAACCCTGAATCCTTATCCCTAACCACCAACCTTAACTACCATCTTTAACCCCTAACCACTATCCCCTAACCTTAACCACTAATCCCTAACCCTAACCTTTATTCCCTAATCTAAACCCCAAACCTCTGACCACTTACCCCTAACTTTAACCACTAAATCACAATGTGTCAGTAGTCATTGTGATGCCATCAATGATGCATGCCGGCTGCAGTGTCAATAGTTATTGTGTCAGATTACTCAGCAACGATGTGTTGAGTGATTGAAGTGAAGACAAATGGGAATAGGCACCAGGATGGAGGATTAGAAAGGAGAAACAAAGTGCACAAAGGACTGGGAGAGACAGATAGCACTCGAGTAAGAAATAGTACGCTATTAGGTGGGATCAGACTAAGAGAGAATACAAGAAAGTTTAAGATAGGTTTACAGTGCATGTATGTGAATGCACGAAGTGTGGTAAATAAGGTTGGTGAGCTGCAGATGGGGATATGATGTTGTTGCAATAATTGAGACTTGGCTCCAAAAATGACAAGATTGGGTACTAAATATTCCTGGATATAAGGTGTTCAGGAAAGAAAGGAGGTGTGGTGGCATTACAGAAGAATAATAATAAGAAGAAGAAGATTACAGTGCTTAAGAGAGAGGATGTTCTGGAGGGGTCAAGGACAGAATCTATTTGATCAGAGTTGAGAAATAATACAGGTGCCGTTACATTACTAGGTGTATTCTAATAGGCCGCCAACGAGTGGGAATGATATAGAGGAGGAAATTTGCAGGGAAATTACAGAGAGGTGCAAGAACTATAGAATAGTGATAAAAGGGTCTTCAATTATCCTAATATAGACGGGGATATTAACCGTGTAAAGGGCAGAGAGGGCGAAGAATTTCTGAAGTGTGTTCAGGAGAACTTTCTTGATCAGTATGTTTCCAGCCCGCTGAGGAAGGAGGCATTGCTGGATCTGGTTCTGGGGAATGAGGTAGGTCAAGTGGAGCAAGTGTCAGTAGGGGAACATTTAGGGAACAGTGATCATAGTATCATAAGGTTTAGATTAGCTATGGAAAAGGACAGGGAGCAATCTACAGCAAAAATACTAAATTGGAGGAAAGCCAATTTCAGTGGGTTGAGAACGGACCTGGCCCAGGTAAATTGGAATCAAAGATTGGCAGGCAAAACTGTGATGGAACAATGGGCTGCCTTTGGAGGAGATGGTTCGGGTGCAGTCGAGGTACATTCCCATGAGGGGGAAAGGTAGGACAACCAAAGGTAGGTGACGAAAGAGAGAGAGTAAGAAGCAGCAGCAAAAGAGCGAGCTTGACATTGTCGAGAATACGTAGGAACCAGGCTGAATATAGAAAGTTCAGAGGGGAAGTGAAAAAGGAAATGAGGGGCAAAGATGGAGTATGAGAATAGATTGGCAGCTAACATAAAAGGGAATTCAAAGGTCTTCTATAGGCATATAAATAATAAATGGATCGTAAGAGGAGGGGTGGGACCGATTTGGGACCAAAATGAGACCTACGCATGGAGGCAGAGGACATGGCTGAAATACTAAATGAATACTTTGAATCTTGTCGTTACCAAGGAAGATGCTGCTAAACTCTAAGTGAAAGAGGAGGTAGTGGAGATATTGGATGGGATAAAAATTGATAAAGAGGAGGTACTAGAAAGGCTGGCTGTATTTAAAGTAGATAAGTCACCAGGACCGGATGGGATGCATCCTAGGATGCTGAAGGAAGTAAAGGTGGAAATTGCAGAGATACTGGCCATAATTGTTTAACTTGGATACAGGGGTGGTTATAGAGGATGGAGAATTGCAAATGTCACACCCTTGTTCAAAAAAGGGTGCAGTCAGTTTAACCTCGGGAGTGGGGAAACTTTTAGAAACGATAATCCAGGACAAAATTAACAATCACTTGGACAAGCGTGAATTAATTAAGGAAAGCTAGCACGGATTTGTTAAAGGCAAATCAAGGTTAACCAACTTGATTTGAGTTTTTTGATGAGGTAACAGAGAGGGTTGATGAGGGAAATGCAGTTGACGTGGTGTACATGGATTTCCAAAAGGCGTTTGATGAAGTGCCACATAATAGGCTTGCCAGCAAAGTAAAAAAAAAACATTGAATAAAAGGGACAGTGGCAGTGGATATGGAATTGGCTAAGTGACAGGAAACAGTGAGTCGTGGTGAACGTTTGTTTTTAGGATATTTATTTTATTTGTTCTGGGGTATGGCATCACTGCCAAGGCCGGCATTTATTGCCCATCCCTAAGTGCCGTGAGAAGGTGGTGGTGAGCCGCCTTCTTGAACCGCTGCAGTCCATGTGGTGAAGGTACTCCCACAGTGCTGTTAGGGAAGGAGTTCCAGGATTTTGACCCAGCGATGAAGGAATGGCGAAATATTTCCTAGTTAGGATGGTGTGTGACTTGGAGGTGAACCAAGAGGTGGTGGTGTTCCCAAGCACCTACTGCCCTTGTCCTTCTAGGTGGTAGAGGTCGCGGGTTTAGGAGGTGCTGCTGAAGAAACCTTGGCGAGTTGCTGCAGTGCATCTTACACATGAAATTGGTTAAGTGACAGGAAACAGAGTGGTGGTGAATGGTTGTTTCTCAGACTGGAGGAAGGTAAACAGTGGTGTTCCCTAGGGGCTGGTACTAGGACCACTGCTTTTCTTGATGTATATAAATGACTTAGACTTGGGTGTACAGGGCACAATTTCAAAATTTGCAGATGACATAGGGAGGAGGATAGTGATAGACTTCAAGAGGACACCGACAGGCTGGTGAAATGGGTGGACATATGGCAGATGAAGTTTAATGCAGAAAAGTGAGAAGTGATATATTTTGGTAGGAAGAATGAGGAGAGGCAATATAAACTAAAGGGTACAATTCTAAAGGGAGGTGTATGAACAGAGACCTGGGGGTATATGTGCACAAATCGTTAAAGGTGGCAAGGCAGGTTGAGAAAGCGGTTAAAAAAGCATACGGGATCCTGGGCTTCATAAATATAGGCAGAGAGTACAAAAACAAGGAAGTTATGATGAACCTTTATAAAACACTGGTTCGGCCTCAACTGGAGTGTTGTGTCCAATTCTGGGCACCGCACTTGAGGAAGGATGTGAAGGCCTTGGAAAGGACGCAGAGAAGATTTACGAGAATGGTTCCAGGGATGAAGGACTTCAGTTATATGGAGAAGCTGAGGTCACAGTGAGGACACAGATTTAAGGCGATTGGCAGAAGAACCAAAGGTGACGTGAGGAAAACCCTTTTTACGCAGCGAGTGGTTAGGATCTGGAATGCACTGCCTGAGAGGGTGGTGGAGGCAGACTCAATCGTGGCTTTCAAAAAAGAGAGTTGGGTAAATGCCTGAAGGAAAAAATTTGCAGGGCGAGGGGGAGTGGGACTGGCTGAAGTGCTCTTGCAGAGAGCCGGAGTGGGCTCAACGGGCCGAATGGCCTCCTCCTGCGCTGTAACCATTCTATAATTCTATTAAAGTTAGATTATTTTAAATTACAATTACATTCAGGCCCAAGATCTGGATACGATGAGCGATTGTTTCACAAACCTTGCTGACTTGAAGATCCGTAGCAACTTAGCAGTTAGGGTGAAGGGAGCAGTGTGATTGGGGAGCGAGTGGTGACAAGTTGGCAAACGGCATCATCACTGCCTGGTCTCAAAGGCCATTGGGCAGATCAGAGTGTCCTGGTGGGAGGGGGAGGGATCACAGAGTCATAGTGGCAGAGGCCTGGTAGGATCAGGAGAGAGGGAGAGTTGTGGTGGGAGAAGGCCGGAGGGGCTTAGTGTGAGATTCCTGATGGAACTCCATTTATACAGCACTTTAAAGCATCCCAAATCTAGGCTGACACTCAGTGCAGTGCTGAGGCAGTGCTGCACAGTCGGAGGTGCCGTCTTTCAGATGAGGCATTAGAGCAGGTGAATATAAAAGATCCCATGTCACTATTTTGAAGAAGAGCAGGGGAGTTATCCCCGCTGTCCTGGCCAATATTTTACCCATTACTTAAAAAAAGATCACCTTGCTGTTTGTGGGAGCTTGCTGTGCGCTAAGCTGGCTGCCGCATTTCCTACATTACAACAGTGACTACACTTCAAAAGTACTTCATTGGCTGCAAAGCGCTTTGGGACGCTCCGAGGTCGTGAAAGGTGCTACAGAAATTAAAGTCTTTCTTTCTTTAGACATTAGCAGGTGGTGAATGAGGGAAATCCACACTGGAATAGTCATACAAGGGGGCATTTATATCAACTATGCATCCCCTCCATTGGGAATTCAGACACACACTACGCCCAATCTAACCATTTCTCACTCTGAATTTTCTTATTTTATGTGCACAGGCATCACTTGTTGATGGATACCAATGACACAGAATGTACAGCCCAAGGCAGGCCATTCGGCCCACAGGTCTGTGCCCATGTTGATGTGCCTGCCTCCTCCTACCCTACTTCATCCAATCCCATCAATATATCTGGGTCCTTTCTCCCTCATGTACTTACTAGCTTCCCCTTAAAGGCATCTCTTGTGCGTCTCTCCCTTAACTGAAGGGAATATAATCGTAGAATGGTCAAAGACTCGTGTGTGATGGTGTTTGAAGCTGGATAACTGTTGTGTTTCAGTATATAATGTTGGAAAGTGTGAGGTCATGCACTTTGCCAGAAAAAAATCAAAGAGCAAGTTATTATTTAAATGGAGAAAAATTGCAAAGTGCTGCAGTACAGCAGTTCCTGGGGGTACTTGTTCATGAAACACAAAAGGTTAGGATGCAGGTACAGCAAGTGATCAAGGCGATCAATGAAATCTTGGCCTTTATTGCAAAGGGGATGGAGCATAAAAGCAGGGAAGTCTTGCTACAGTTATACAGGGTATTGGTGAGGACCACACCTGGAATACTGCGTACAATTTTGGTTTCCATATTTACGAAAGGATATACTTGCTTTGAAGGCAATTCAGAGAAGGTTCACAAGGTTGATTCCAGAGATGAGGGGGTTGACTTATGAGGAAAGGTTGAGACGGTTGGGCCTCTACTTATTGGAATTCAGAAGAATGAGAGGTGATCTTATCGAAACTTATAAGATTGAGAGGGGGCTTGACAAGGTGGATGCAGAGAGGATGTTTCCACTGATGGGGGAGACTGGAACTAGAGGGCATGATCTTAGAATAAGGGGCCACCCATTTAAAACTGAAACGAGGAGAAATTTCTTCTCAGAGGGTTGTAAATCTGTGGAATTCGCTGCCTCAGAGAGCTGTGGAAGCTGGGACATTGAATAAATTTAAGACAGAAATAGACCGTTTCTTAAACAATAAGGGTTTATGGAGAGTGGGCAAAATCATATTAAATGGGCGGAGCAGGCTCGAGGGGCCGTATGGCCTACTCCTGCTCCTATTTCTTATGTTCTTATGTTCGAGAGAGGAACAGTGGGAGTGCAATAATAAACAATATGTAAAGCAAAAAGCCAGCAGACTGGTTCTTCCACATTTCAAATGTCATCATCATCATAGGCGGTCCCTCGAAACGAGGATGACTTGCTTCCACACCAAAAAGCGATGAGTTCACAGGTGTTTCAATGAAGGACCTAATATTCCAGATCCCGAACTACATCCTGAAGGGTGGAAGATGCCTGTGCTTGGATTTTTTTAAACATGTGGTGACCGTTGCACATCAGCCACCACACGGGCTTGACAGAACTAGGTCTTGGTCTAGTGGCAAGGATTAACCAGGACGACTGGAGACCAGCTCTGCTGCATAGACCGAGTGCATGCACATATCGTAGTGTGGGCTGGCGTGTGCTGCCCCTGGGCCCTCGCCTCTCCTGGGCCCCGGACTCTCACTGCTCCTTCGCCCCTCCTGCTGTGCCTGCTCGCAGTGCAATCAGCAACCTGGCTTCATAGCCATCGCTCTCCTGCAGCAGCACGCGCTGCTTCCTACAGTGGTATGCCACCGCACGCTGCTCCATCCAATGGCCCCGGCCTGCTGATCCCTCACCCAGTGTTTGCACCCCCCTCTCCCCCAGTGCCTGCACCCATCCCTTGCCCAATGCCTGCACCCATCCCTTGCCTAGTGCCTGCATCCACCTCTCCCCCAGTGCCTGCACCCATCCCTTGCCCAATGCCTGCACCCATCCCTTGCCTAGTGCCTGCATCCACCTTTCCCCCAGTGTCTGCAATAAAACACAGAATGGGATGTCCGGCCCAGGCCTCGCTGCAACTGGGGTTTGGGTCCGGCTCCAGTCTCAGTCCCTGGTCATTGTCATTTCACAGATTCAAGGGGAAGATGGTGGTATTGGCAGTGATACCCCACCTCACAACTCAAACCCCCCCAAACACCAGATTCTCCAAATCAGCTGGAATAAGGTGTTTGTTAACTGCGAAACCCATCTGTGAGAGGAGATGGAATAAGGTCTGAGATTGACAGGGAAGGGACTATAAATATCTCAAATGTGGGGGTGGGTAAACTGGATTGTATGGTTAATAAACAACAAATACACAAATCACAAAGTTGTGACACAGGTTAGCAACGCCATAAAAAGCAAACCAATCAATAGGGTTTTTCTCTAGAGGTATAGAATTAAAAAGTAGGCAAGTCTAAATCTGTATTGAACCTTGGTTAAATCACACTTGGAGCACTGCATACAGTTCTGGTCGCCATATTATAAAAAGGATATAGAGGCACTGGAGAGGGTGCAGAGAAGATTTACAAGGATGATACCAGAAATGCGAGGGTATACATATCAGGAAAAGGCTGGGTCTCTTTCCTTTTGAAAAAAGGTTGAAGGGTGATCTAATAGAGATCTTTAAAATTATGAAAAGTTTTGATAGAGTGGATACAGAGAGAATGTTTCCACTTGTGGGGCAGAACATAACTAGAGGCCATCAATATAAGAGTCACCAAGAAATCCAATAGGGAATTCAGGAGAAACTTCTTTACCCAAAGAGTGGTGAGAATGTGGAACTCGCTGCCACAGGGAGTGGTTGAAGAGAATAGTTTGGATGCATTTAAGGGGAGGCTAGACAAGCATATACGAGAGACGGGAATAGAGGGTTATGCTGATAGATTTAGATGAGGAAAGACGGGAGGAGGCTCGAGTGGAGCATAAACGCCGGCATGGACTGGTGGGGCCGAATGGCCCGTATCTCTGATGTAATCCATGTTAAGTCCCTGCTCCTCTGCTGTGTCTGTGCTGACGGAGCGTCACTTTGTAAACCAGTCTCGATTGTCCAATCATTCAGGAATTGTTTACAAGAGCAAAATGCCGGAAATCTGAAATTCAATCAGTAAATGCTGGAAAACACTCAGTGGGTCTGATGAAAGGTCATCGACCTGAAACGTTAACTCGGGGTTTTTTTTCTCTGCACAGTTGCTGCCTGGCCTGCTGAGTGCTTTCTAGCATTATTTTTTTTATTGTTTATAAGGAGCTTGTTAATGGATTGCATATTCAAGAAGCGACAGATTTCTAAAGATTGAGGAAATCGAGGGATATGGGGACAGTGCAGGAAAGTGGAGTTGAGGTAGAAGATCAGCCATGATTTTATTGAATGGCGGGGCAGGCTCGAGGGGCCGAATGGCTTACTCCTAATTCTTATGTTCTTATTGATGTCAATTAGGGTTGCCAACCCTCCAGGATTCCCCCAGAGTCTCCAGGAATTAAAGACTTGAAGTGCCGTAACCTGCAGGGCTACGGACCAAGAGCTGGAAAGTGGGATTGGCTGGATAGCTCTCTGTGGGTCGGCACAGACACGATGGGCCAAATGGCCTCCTTCTGTGCCGTAAATTTCTATGATTCCAGGACACTGCGGTGAAAAATCACAGGGACGGTAAATAATTGTGGAGTGGGGTGGGGGGGGGGGTTCCAAAAATTCTTTGAACAATTTCACTTTTTAGCTATAAAAATATTGGACTTGAAAAAAGGGCTGTTTGACAGACAGTCAAGACTCATGCAATCGGGTAACGGAGACGGCTCGCTTTCCAATCGGCCGTGGGAAGGCGGGACTCCGCGAGGATGGGTGGGTCAGGTGACCAATGGCGGGAGCGTAGGGGCAGGGCAGTATTGGCGAGGAGGAGGAGGTCCTGTGATGGGATCTCCAGGAATATGTCCAACCAGAGTTAGCAACCCATGTCACTACAGGCGAGCGCGCTGGAAGTATGAAAATTGCTGAAGGTTCCAGCTAATATTGGCTAACCTCATTAGCATGGAATCTTCACGACGCTATGATTTAATAGAAGAATCTGTGCTATTGTTTCTTTCTCAAGATCACAAGGGAAATACAGAGAGTGAGGGCATTCAGCACACACATCTGGAAAAACATATCGGCAGCCAGCAACTTCCCCAGGGTGTACAGGACCATAGGAACAGGGGGCCATTCAGCCCCTCGAGCCTGTTCTGCCATTCAGTGTGATCATGGCTGATCTGCGACCCAACTCCATACCTGCCTTTTGCCCATATCCCACAATACCTTTGGTTAACAAAAGCGATCAATCTCCAATTTTAAATTAATTGATCTAGCTTCAATAGCCGTTTGCAGAAGAGAGTTACAAACTTCTACCGCCCTTTGTGTGCAGAAGTGTTTCCTAATTTCACTTTTTTTTTTAAAAACTATTCCCCCTAGTCCCAGAATCCCCAACCAATGGAAATAGTTTCTCGATTTACCCTGTTTCCCTTGCTCTTCCACAGTGCTTCGTACAAAGTATTTACTGCACAGAAACGGCCATTCGGCCCAACAGGTCTGTGCCGGTGTTTATGTTCCACACGAGCCTCGTCCCACCCCTCTTCATCTCACCCCATCAACATATCCTTCTATTCCTTTCTCCCTTATCGAGCTTCCCCTTAAATGCACCTATGCTAATCGCCTCAAACACTCCGACTGGTAGTAAATTACACATCTCACTATTCTCTGGGTAAAGAAGGTTCTTCTGAATTTGCTAGTGGCTATCTTATATTGACGGGCCCTAGTTCTGGACTTCCCCACAAATAGAAACATCATCTCTACGTTTACTCGATCAAACCCATTCATAATCTTAAAGACCTCTATCAAGTCACCCCTCAGTCTTCTCTGTTCTAGGGAAAATAGACCCAGCCTGTTCAGTATTTCCTGATGGGTATAACCTCTCAAGTCTGGTATCGTTCGAGTAAATCTTGGTGCACCTTTTCTAGTGCCTCTATGGCCTTTTTGTAACATGGAGACCAGAACTATTCACAGTACTCGAAGTGTGGTCTAACCAAGTTCCAATACAGGTTTAATATAACTTCCCTGCTTTTCAATTCCATCCCGCTAGAAATGAATCCCAATGCTTTGTAGTACCTCATTAACCTGCATTGCTATTTCGTGATTTGTGCATCGGTATCCCCAGATTGCTCTGCTCCTCAACCCCACTCAGACACTTACTTTTCAAGAAGTATGTGGCCTCCTTATGTTTCGTACCAAAATGTACTCCCTCACACTGATCTATATTGAAGATAATTTGAAAATTATGCGCCCATTCTGCAGGTTTATTAATATCTTCATGTATCTTGTCAGTCCTCTTCTGTAATAACTACACCCGCTCCCCCCCCCCAATTTGATATTGTCTGAAATTCTACATCCAATTCCCGAGAACAAGTCATTTATGAAAATGGTGGACACAGTGGTCCCAGCACCGACACTGTGGAAGACCACTTCCCAACCTTTTACCTTCAAAACGATCGCTTTGTGTGAATGCCTCCCCGCAATTTGGACTAAATCGCTTTTTCAGCAGTTTTAGCCTAGGCTTTCTGCTTTTAATGTTTTAACATTGGTCTCTTGCACATCCCTGTTTATAATCGCTCCACCATTGGCGGCCGTGCCTTCAGCTGCCTCGGCCCCAAGCTCTGGAACTCCCTCCATAAACCTCTCCATCTCTCTTTCCTCCTTTAAGACGCTCCTAAAAACCTACCTCTCTGCACAAGCTTTTGATCATGGGACTCAATATCTCCTTTTGCAGCTCAGTGTCAAATTCTGTTTGATAACGTTCCTGTGAAGCATCTTGGGATGTTTTACTACATTAAAGGCACTATATAAAGGCAAGTTGTTGTAGACAGAATTTGAAGTTATGCTTCAGATGGCCCTTAACCAAACCATTTAAAACCTTGTATACTTCCATCGGTCAAATCTTTTAGATCTACCAGTTGATTTTAATGATGACTTTCCTTCAAAGGAATTAACAACTTGCATTTATTACAGAACCTTTAATGTAAACACTGTCCCATAGAAACATAGAAAATAGGTGCAGGAGTAGGCCATTCGGCCCTTCGAGCCTGCACCACCATTCAATAAGATCATGGCTGATCCCAAGAAACTTCACAAGTAGCAATAAGAAAGAAAGACTTGCATTTATATAGCACCTTTCACAACCACCAAAGCACCTTACAGCCAATGAATTACTTTTGAAGTGTAGTCACTGTTGTAATGTCGAAAACGCGGCAGCCAATTTGTGCACAGCAAGCTCCCACAAACAGCAATGTGATAATGACCAGATCATCTGTTTTTTTTTTAGTTATGTTGATTGAGGGATAAATATTGGCCAGGACTCTCCTGCTCTTCTTCGAAATAGTGCCATGGGATCTTTTACGTCCACTTGAGAGAGCAGGCGGGGCTTCGGTTTAACGTCTCATCCAAAAGACGGCACTTCCGACAGTGCAGCACTCCCTCAGCACTGCACTGGGAGTGTCGGCCGAGATTTGTGTGCTCAAGTCTCTGGAGTGGGACTTGAACCAACAACCTTCTGACTCAGGCGAGGGTGCTGCTAACTGAGCCACAGCCGACAGAGGTTGAAGGGGGAGCAACCAATAGCTTGGTCGAAGAGATGGGTTTGAGAAGTTCTGAAAGCTATACGAAAACAATACTCTGCCTCTGCAAAACAGGCAAACATGTACAACCGACAAGATGGTATCCATATAGAGAAACCCATATATAGAAAAGCCCATACACCCCCTCCATACATGGAATAATCCACACTACTTCCTGATTCAATGGTAGTGCTCTCGCCTCAGTCAGAAGGTCATGTGTTCAAGCCCCACACCACAGACTTGAGCACATAATCCAGTCCGACACTTCAGTCTTCACCACTGGAGGTGTGGGCTTGTCAATGAGACAGATAGTAAGAGTTTCTAGGTATCTAAAAAGAAAAAAAAAAAAGGAGTGGCTAAAGTAAATGTTGATCCCTTAGAGGACGAGGCCAGGGAATTAGTAATGGGGAACATGAAGGTGGCAGAAACTCTGAACAAATATTTTGTATCAGTCTTTACGGTAAAGGACACTAACAATATTCCAACAGTGGATAGTCAAGGGGCTATGGCTGGGGGGGTGGGGGGGAGGAACTTAACACAATCACAATCACTAAGGAGATGGTGCTCAGTAAGATAATGGGACTAAAGAGGCAGATAAATCCCCTGGACCTGATGGCTTGCATCTTACGGTCTTAAAACAAGTAGCGGCAGGGATTGTGGATGCATTGGTTGTAATTTACCAAAATTCCCTGGATTCTGGGGAGGTCCCAGCAGATTGGAAAACTGCAAATGTAACACCCCTATTGAAAAAAGGAGGCAGACAAAAAGCAGGAAACTATAGACCAGTTAGCCTAACATCTGTGGTTGGGAAAATACTGGAGTCCATTATTAAAGAAGCAGTAACAGGACATTTGGAAAAGCAAAATTTGGTCAGGCAAAGTCAGCATGGATTTATGAAGGGGAAGTTATGTTTGACAAATTTGCTGGAATTCTTTGGGGATGTAACGAACAGGGTGGATAAAGGGGAACCATTGGATGTGGTGTATTTGGACTTCCAGAAGGCATTTTGTCAAGGTGCTACACAAAAGGTTACTGCATGAGATAAAAGTTCACGTGGTTGGGGGGGGATATATTAGCATGGATAGAAGATTGGCTGAAAGGCAGAAAACAGAGTCAGGGTAAATGGTTCATTCTCTGGTTGGCAATCAGTAACGAGTGGGGTGCCACAGGGATCAGTGCTGGGACCCCAACTATTTACTATCTATATTAACGACTTAGAAGAGGGGACTGAGTGCAATGTAGCCAAGTTTGCTGACGATACAAAAATGGGAGGAAGGGCAATGTGTGAGGAGGACATAAAGAGGCTGCAGGAGGACATAGACAGGCTAAGTGAATGGGCAAGAATTTGGCAGATGGAGCATAATGTTGGAAAGTGTGGCAGAAAAAAAATCAAAGAGCAAGTTATTATTTAAATGGAGAAAGATTGCAAAGTGCTGCAGTATAGCGGGACCTGGGAGTACTTGTGCATGAAACACAAAAGGGATAGTATGCAGGTACAGCAAGTGATCAGGAAGGCCAATGGAATCTTGGCTTTTATTGCAAAGGGGATGGAGTATAAAAGCAGGGAAGTCTTGTTACAGCTGTACAGGGTATTGGTGAGGCCACACCTGGAATACTGCGTGCAGTTTTGGTTTCCATATTTACGAAAGGATATACTTGCTGTGGAGGCAGTTCAGAGAACGTTCATAGAAACGTAGAAAATAGATACAGGAGTAGGCCATTCGGCCCTTCGAGCCTGCACCAATCCTCTGGGGCAGAGAATTCCAAAGATTCACAACTCTCTGAGTGAAGAAATTCCATCTCATCTCTATCTTAAATGGCCGACCCCTTATCCTGAGACTATACCTGCTAGTTCTAGACACTCCAGCCAGGGGAAACAACCTCTCAGCATCTACCTTGTCAATCCCCCTCAATGAGATCACCTTTCATTCTTCTAAACTCCAGAGAGTATAGGCCCATTCTACACAATCTCCCCTCAAAGGAATCAATCCAGTGAACCTTCGCTGCACCGCCTCCAAGGCAAGTGTATCCTTCCTTAGTTAAGGAGACACTAAAATATTTGACAGCAAAGAGCCCTTAATGCTCGCAGCGCTAATGTGAACTCAGGGTTTCTCAGGTTTGGCAATCGGAATCTGGAGCGAGCCACAAAGGAAATCATCTGTGCGACCGTTGCTAGGAGACCGAATGTCCCAGGGGCAGATGCCAGTGATGCTGCACACCACAACGCGCCAAACTGGTTTCTGCTTTGATTCCTTTGAAGTTTCAAAAAAAGGTATTATTGCCGTTTAAATAAAATCAAGCTAGACTAGCAACCAGCCAACTTAAACACAATTTCTGCCTCTGACTCTGTCCCCTGTGGCCTCTCCTGACTTGTGCTGGGGGGGGGGGGGAAGGGGGGGGGAGGGGGCGTGGGTCAGACCACCTTCAGCACCTCCCCCAAGGGGTCCCACTTCATGTGCCCAGACAGTAAACAAGCTGTCGACCATGAGTGGCTGAGCGGTAAGCCGCTCCCATTCTCCTCCTCCTTGGCCCAGTGATGCCATAGATAGATAGACATACATAGGACAGACAAGAAAGGTTCTGCTAAGGGATTATGAGCAGCTAGGGGCCAAATTAAAAAGCAGAACCGCAAAAGGTAATAATCTCAGGATTACTACCCGAGCCACGAGCCAATTTATATAGGTTAAGTAAGATCAGAGAGCTAAACTCGTGGCTCAAAGACTGGTGTGGGAGAAATGGGTTTTGGTTCCTGGGGCACTGGCACCAGTACTGGGGTAAGAGGGAGCTGTTCCGTCGGGACGGACTCCACTTGGAATGTGCTGGGACTAGGGTCCTGGCGAACCGAATAAGTAAAGCTGTGGAGAGCGCTTTTAACTAATTGTGGGGGGGGGGGGAACGGTTCAGGTGAGCAGAAACCTAAAAGCTCAAAGAACAAGGCGGCGGCAACAGAGCAGGGGAGCACTAGGGGAAACGAAAACTAGAGCATGCCAGGAAGGGACAGAATCTATAAACATAAGAGTGTATCAGAAACTGGGGCCATGAGGAGGAGAAAATGGTAAGAAAACACATTTAAAAGCTCTTTATCTGAATGCACGGAGCATTCGTAACAAATTAGATGAGCTGTCAGCATAAATAATTACAAATGGGTCTGATCTGATAGCCATAACAGAGATGTGATTGCAAGGTGACCAAGACTGGGAACTAAATATTCAGGGGTACTTGACAATTCAGAATGACAGACAGAAAGGAAAAGGAGGCGGGTTAGCTCTGTTGATAAAGGATGGAATCACTGCAATAGTGAGAAATGATATTGGTTCAAATGATCGGGATGGTGAAACAGTTTGGGTGGGGATAAGGAATAATAAGGGGAAAAGTCACTGGTGGGTGTAGTCTATAGCCCCCCCCTAACAGTAGCAACTCTGCTGGTCATAGTATAAAGTATAAAGTGGAGGCTTGTAAAAAGGGAACAGCAATAATCATGGGTGATTTTAACCTCCATATTGATTGGACAAATCAAATTGGTCAGGGTAGCCTTGAGGAGGAGTTCATAGAGTGCATAAGGGACGGGTTCCTTGAGCAATATGGAACGGAACCAACCAGGGTGCAGGCTATCTTAGATCTGGTCCTGTGTAATGAGACAAGATTAATAAACAATCTCCTAGTAAAGGATCCCCTTGGAATGAGTGATCACAGCATGGTTGAATTTCAAATTCAGATGGAGGGTGAGAAAGTTGGATCTCAAACCAGCGTACTAAGCTTAAATAAAAGGAGACTATGAAGGTATGAGGGCGGAGTTAGCTAAAGCGGACTGGGAAAATAGATTAAAGTGTAGGACTGTTGATGAACAGTGGTGTACATTTAAGGAGATATTTCATAACTCTCAAGAAAAATATATTCCAGTGAGGAGGGAAAGGGTGTAAAAAAAAAAGATAGCCATCCGTGGCTAACTAAAGAAATAAAGGACGGTATCCAATTAAAAACAAGGGCATACGAAGTGGCCAAAACTAGTGGAAGGACAGAAGATTGAGAAGCTTTTAAAAGCCAGCAGAGAATGACTAAAAAATGATTAGGAAAGGGAAGATTGATTATGAAAATAAACTAGCACGAAATATAAAAACAGATAACAAGAGTTTCTACAGGTATATAAAAAGGAAAGTAGTGGCTAAAGTAAATGTTGGTCCCTTAGGGAATAAGACTGGGGAATTAGTAATGGGGAACATGGAGATGGCAGAAACTCTGAACAAATATTTTGTATCAGTCTTTACGGTAGAGGACAATAAAAATATCCCAACAGTGGATAGTCAAGGGGCTATAGGGGGGAGGGAGGTGGGGGGAAGGGAGCGGGGTGGGGAGAACTTATCACAATCACTAAGGAGGTGGTACTCAGTAAGATAATGTGACTAAAAGCAGATAAATACCCTGGACCTGATGGCTTGCATCCTAGGGATAGTGGATGCATTGGTTGTAATTTACCAAAATTTCCTGTATTCTGGGGAGGTCCCAGCAGATTGGAAAACTGCAAATGTAATGTCCCTATTGAAAAAAGGAGGCAGACAAAAAGCAGGAAACTATAGGCCAGTTAGCCTAACATCTGTGGTTGGAAAATGTTGGAGTCCATTATTAAAGAAGCAGCAGCAGGACATTTGGAAAAGCATAATTCAGTCAGGCAGAGTCAGCATGGATTTATGAAGGGAAGTCATGTTTGACAAATTTGCTGGAATTCTTTGAGGATGTAACGAACAGGGTGGATAAAGGGGAACCAGTGGATGTGGTGTATTTGGACTTCCCAAAGATATTTGACAAGGTGTCACATAAAAGGTTACTGCACAACATAAAAGTTCAGGGGGTTGGGGGTAATATATTGGATAGAGGATTGGCTAATGAACAGAAAACAGAGTCGGGATAAATGGTTCATTCTCTGGTTGGCAATCAGTAACTAGTGGGGTGCCACAGGGATCAATGCTGGGACCCCAACTATTTACAATCTATATTAATGACTTAGATGAAGGGACCTACAAGTTTGCTGACGATACATAGATGGGAGGAAAAGCAATGTGTGAGGAGGACATAAAAAACCTGCAAAAGGACATAGACAGGCTAAGTGAGTGGGCAAATGTTTGGCAGATGGAGTATAATGTTGGAAAGTGTAAGGTTATGCACTCTGGCAGAAAAAAAAATCAAAGAGCAAGTTATTATTTAAATGGAGAAAAATTGCAAAGTGCTGCAGTTCAGCGGGACCTGGGGGTACTGGTTCATGAAACACAAAAGGTTAGGATGCAGGTACAGCAAGTGATCAGGAAGGCCAATGGAATCTTGGCCTTTACTGCAAAGGGGATGGAGTATAAAAACAGGGAAGTCTTGCTACAGTTATACAGGGTATTGATGAGGCTACACCTGGAATACTGCGTGCAGTTTTGGTTTCCATATTTACGAAAGGATATACTTGCTTTGGAGGCAGTTCAGAGAAAGTTCACTAGGTTGATTCCAGAGATGAGGGGGTTGACTTATGAGGAAAGGTTGAATAGGTTGGACCTCTACTCATTGGAATTCAGAAGAATGAGAGGTGATCTTATCGAAACGTATAAGATTATGAGGGGGCTTGACAAGGTGGAGCAGAGGGGTATTTCCACTGATGGGGAAGACTAGAATTAGAGGGCATAATCTTAGAATAAGGGGCCGCCCATTTAAAACTGGGATGAGGAGGAATTTTCTCTCAGTGGGTTGTAAATCTGTGGAATTTGTTGCCTTAGAGAGCTGTGGAAGCTGGGACATTGAATAACTTTAAGACAGAGATTGACAGTTTCTTAACCCATAAGGGATTAAGGGTTATGGGGAGCGGGCAGGGAAGTGGACCCGAGTCCATGATCAGATCAGCCATGATCTTATTAAATGGCGAAGCAGGCTCACGGGGCTATGTGGCCTACTTCTGCTCCTATTTCCTCTGTTCTTATGTTCAGTAGAGCTCGTGGGTTTAGAAGGTGCCTCCGGGAGGCGCTAATGGGGCACAATGGCCTGTTCCCCCGGGGGCGGGCGACAGCAGTGCATCGGGCGTAATTGCCCCAGGGGTTCTGAGGGCGATGTGCCAATAGCCCCACATCCCGGACCGGCGCACAACAGGCAATTACGTCATCGCCATGCGCGCCGACCCCTTTGCGCCCCACAGGGGAAATTGCCCTACTGGGCGGCTGTCACGCTAGCTTCACAGGGCACACAGCTGGCGGACATCTGCCTGGGGCGCCCCTTAAAGAAAGGGCTGTGTCGCCATTTTATTCTGTCGGCCGTCTCTTTGATCGGCCCGGCAATGGCAGCCTTCAGCTTGACCAGTCCGCCACCATGCAGCCCGGCACTGCCTTTAGGGTGCCAGGCCGCTGGCCCGGTTGAGTGCATTTCAGCCACTAAAGGGCCTGCAGAGTATGCAGCCATCCTCTCCTTTAACTGAAGTGAGGGGTGCTGTAGCACTGGCCTCTTCAGCACCCCGGGAGCGCCCCTCGAACAAGCGTCTGAGACAGCGCTCCGCAGAGCCCTATTCCACGTCTGGGCCGGGCGACAAAATTCCCTGGCCCCGGCAGGTCACCGCCCCCAATAGGGAGCGTGGGGCAATTTCGGCCTGTTTGTGCCTCAACCAACACCATCAAAAATAGATTATGTGGGCATTACCACATTGTTGTGGGAGCTTGCTGTGCGCAAATTGGCTGCCGTCTTTCCCGCATTTCAACAGGGGCTACACTTCAAAAAGTACTTTATTGGCTGTAAAGCACTTTGGGATATCCTGAAAGGTGCTCTAGAAATGCAAGTCTTTCTCTATTAAGGGTGGATTTGGCTGGATAAGGACCAGGGTGCCTCCCAGTTCTCCATGCTGGTCATATAGCTGGGAAAGTGGATTGAGAGTCAGGCCAACGACCTGTCCACTTACAAAATGCCTTTGGTTACAGAAACAACCCAGAGACAAGTCAAGTCGTGTCAGTTACAGACTTACAAATAACATTAGCTGCGGGGAACCGCAATGTGTTGGACGCGAGGCGAGATGATACTCCGAGTCAAATATCATGTTCTGGGCAGACAACAGCGTCAGAAATGTGTTGTCTCATGTGGCAGGAGGCACTGGAGCTTGACTGACTGTCTCTTGCCAACTATCATCGAGAGATGTGTCCCCTGGATGGAGGGGGAGGAAGGGAGATTGCCGTCTGTAGAAACCCAACCTGCACGGACTTCTCAGTACTTGTTGTTCACAAAGGGTGTAACAGTGTGATTGGTTTGTGTGTGAGGTTTTTGTGTGTGAGTCAGATACCAGCTGGCCAAAAAAGGAAAGCAAACACGACTGAGACCACAACACAAAACCACCCTGCCTTTTGTCAATAAGTTAGCTCGCTCACATGGGAAGTCCCTAAAGAGGACTGCTGGGGAAATGTCACCTTGGAGGAGTGTGTGGGCCTCTCCCAAGTGGGGCTTTTCTTGTTATTTATTGCTGGAGCACAGTTGAGGCTGCTTTGCTCTGGATCTAACATTTCTCTGCGAGTGCTGGAGGCAAACGCAAGATCCCTGAATGGAGAGGTGATAACCTCCCTCATCTTAATAAGCACAAGAATCACAACCAGAAAAAATGTTCTGAATTACATTTTGAAAGTGATTTTTTTTAAAAATACCCACAAAATGATTCCCTTAATTTTAGAAATGCCCCCAAGGAATGGCTGTTCCTCCATCGCAGGGGCATTGGGCCTGCTTCAGTCCTTTGATGTGGAAACCCGTTGAACAAAGCCATTGTGGGACAGCTAAATGCATCAGGAAAATGTTGAGTTTTCACCCTCCATCTATTGAACTACAATGCCCAGACTGCTCTGGGGCAACCTGTAACCCACAGCAACCAGGCAGAAGCTTTTTACAAGTGAGGCATCAGAACGAAAAGTACCACCCACCCTTTCCCCCAACCATTGTCTGTCCCACCTGTAACAGAGACTTGTAATTCCCATACTGGACTGTACAGTCACCCGGGAACTCATTTTTTGAGTGGAAGCAAGTCTTCCTCGATTCCGAGGGACTGCCTCTGATGATGACATAAGTTTAGCAGCGCAACCTAAATAGCTAAATTATATACGAGCCCGAAAGTGGTGGACTTACTGTCCGCTGGTTTCTGGGCGGTCTCCCATCCAAGCGATTTTGGTGGGGGCCTCCCACCGGCGGGGAGAGATGACCGCTGGGGACCGCCCGCTGGTGTGCGCCGCCCAGGAGAGTCCTCCCGCACGCCGAGCTGCCAGTTTGGTCCGGGCGGGAGTCCGCTGCAGCAGGGGAAGGACCTCCGTGTGGGGACAGGTCTAACCTCAACGGTAAGTAAGAAGACCTGCAGAAGGTCAGCCCATTTCTTTATTTTTTTTGTTGTTGCAGGAATTCAGGTGGATGGGATCCCCTGAAGGAGTTGTGTTTTTTTTTAAATTTTGTGAACATTTTTATTTCATCAGTTTCCCCCCTGTCCGGGCCCGACTCAATCCTCGGTGGTACTTTGCCGAGGATCGCGTTTGCCGCCGAGATTGGGAGCTCCTGCCTGCTGCTGCCCAGAATCGGCGTGCAAGGCCCACTTTTGCCGCTGGGCGGTCTTTCCCAGATTTTTCCATGAAACTTCCGCCCAAAATACAGTCAGGATCTCAGCGGTCCTTTGGACTGTACTTGGGCAGAACTTAGCTTCCACCAATTTCGGGCCCATGCAGTTTAAGCTATAAAAATCTTACGGCAAAGTTGTTGTTTATTCCTGTTGCTAAGGGAAATCGATGTTTGCCAAGTAAAGAAAGGACTTGCATTTATATAGCACCGTTCACGACCACCGGACGTCTCAAAGCGCTTTACAGCCAATGAAGTACTTTTGGAGTGTAGTCACTGTTGTAATGTGGGAAACGCGGCAGTCAATTCACACACAGCAAGCTCCCACACACAGCAATATGATAATGACCAGACAATCTGTTTTTGTTGCGTTAATTGAGGGATAAATATTGGCCAGGCAACCGGGGATAACTCTCCTGCTCTTCTTCGAAATAGTGCCATGGGATCTTTTACATCCACCCGAGAAAGCTGACTTGGTTTAATGTCTCATCATAACATTTCAGTCAGTCAGACCAGTACCAGACCAGATGATCATTTCGCTGGTCATTGGAGATATGACTGAGGGACAGCCGCCTTGTGTCCACAGTGGGAGGCAGACGCAAGAGTGCTGCCCCCGAGCCATTGCTGACACTTTGTCCTCCCAGTGCCCAATGTTCCCGATCATTTGTGGGTTTGGTGCGCGGTACCTTTCCCAGCGGAACAGCTGGTGAGCGGCCTGTGCGGGACCGCCCAATCGCCGCGCACCCGCGCAGCTTCAGGGGAACATGCCCGTGTCCTGGCCAACATTTCTCTCTCATCCAACACCTAAAACAGATTATCTGGTCATTATCTCATTCGTGGGAGCTTGCTGTGCGCAAATTGGCTACCTCATTTCCGACATTACAACAGTGAGTACACTTCAGTTGTGGCCCAATGGGCAGTACACTCGCCTCTGAGTCAGAAGTTGGTGAGTTCAAGTCCCACTCCAGGAACCCGAGCACATAAATCTACGCTGATGCTCCAGTGCAGTGCTGAGGGGGTGCTGCACTGTCGGAGGTGCCATCTTTCAGATGAGACATTAAACCGAGGCCCCGTCTGCGCTCTCAGGTGGGCGTAAAAGATCTCGTGGCACTATTTCAAAGAAGAGCAGGGGAGTTATCCCCAGTGTCCTGGGGCCAATATTTATCCCTCAAATCAACATAACAAAAACAGATTATCTGGTCATTATCACAATGCTGTTTGTGGGAGCTTGCTGTGCACAAATTGGCTGCTGCGTTTCCCACATTACAACAGCGACTACACTCCAAAAGTCATTGGCTGTAAAACGCTTTGGGGTGTCCGGTGGTTGTGAAAGGTGTTTTTCAAGTTAGTTTTTTTTAATCATTTGTGCCCCTCTCCCATACATTCCAGATTAATGAAGAGCAACTATTAATCATCACTGAGAAACCTTCTTCAATAAGCTCACACACTGAATAGGTCACCAATAGATTGCAGAATTCCCCGCTTCTTTTATGTAGACCCAACTATTCCTCGCTAATAGGCTAATGCATTATATCCTCACACAGGTTCAGGTAGGGTGAAGGGCGGAAGAGGCCTGTGCGTGAGTTCTTTTAATGTGGGGTGGGCAGAGCAAGGTCTTGGTCCAGTGGCAAGGGGGTCCAAGACGACTGGAGACCAGGCACTGCTGTATGGGCCTAGTTGCCTACGGCGAGATGCGGGCCGTAAGCTCGGCACTGAACAATGCCCTTCGGTGAGATGGTAAGAGATCCGAGGCCTGGCTGAGGGTAGGCATTGGGAAGGTCAGAGGTCCATTTTGTGGAAGGAGGAAGAGTAGATCATTCATCCCTCTGCCCTCCCCATCCAAACTCCCTCAACACCAGCTTCGTTCCTTTCTAAATCGAACAGCCGATGAACCTGCAAAAGGTGTGGGCGGGGGGGGGGGGGGGGGGGGGATTATCGCACGGGCCTATAGAGCTCAGGGGCCAGAGCCGGAGCAGAGATTACCTCTTACAGATGGTAGGCACTGCAGGGATCTCTGGGCCGGAGTGATCGCCTAGACTAGTTTCGATCGTCGAGATGGGTCGGATGGGAATTTCCCAGATTTTTTTCCACCGAAATTGGCCTGATGTTGCACCTCTCCCAGGAGGTCACATGGTTTTGGGCGAGGTGGAGAGTATATATTGTGATACACAAGATGTGGCAGTTCTGTGGGACAGGCTTGATGCATCAAAAGTTCTTCACCTGTCCGTCATTGTTCGTATGTTCGAATATGGAGCCCCCAGTCAAACTCACCATATCACACCTCGAATAACTGCTGGAACAAAATATTCCAGCCTTTAAAAATACCCTCGGAAGGGGTCAGGTCAGCAGATTGGTTACAATATAAATACTGACACTTGCCGTTGCACTTCACAGCTTAGAGCATTTAGTTGTAGCGAGATGAGGAACCTTAGTAGCAAAAAGTAATATGAATCTCCGTGATAGGATTCACTTCATTATTAATGCAGTGTGTAGACATTCTAAGGCCCGTCTCTTCCTGCGTTTTACTACACGGCTGTGCTTTAATGGATTGGGATATGCGGGGACTCAAATGATTTTGGTGCTCAGTACCACAGGAATTCTGGGCACTTGTCCAATCCCTTTCTGAACTCCGTCTTTCAGTTCCATGCTCCTTAGGGTTGCAAATCTCCGGGATTATCTCTGGAGGTTTTTTTTAAAAAAATCATTTTGTGATGTGGGCATCGTTGGCAACCTAGCATCTATTACCCATCCCTAATCGCCCTAGAGAAGGTAGTGGTGAGCCACCTTCTTGAACCGTTGCAGTCCGTGTGGTGAAGGTGCTCCCACAGTGCTGTTAGGGAGTGAGTTCCTGGATTCTGACCCAGCGACGATGAAGGAACGGCCGATATATCTCCAAGTCAGGATGGTCTGTGACTTGGAGGGGAACGTGGAGGCGGTGGTGTTCCCATGCATCTTGTCCTTCTAGATGGCAGAGGTCGCAGGTTTGGGAGGTGCTGCCGAAGAAGCCTTGGCGAGTTGCTGCAGTGCATCTTGTAGATGGTACACACTGCAGCCACGGTGCGCCGGTGGTGGAGGGAGTGAATGTTGAAGGTCGTGGATGGGGTGCCAATCAAGCGGGCTGCTTTGTCCTGGATGGTTTCCAGTAATTAAATATTAATCTCCAGAAAACTGCTACAAGTAACCCAAGAGAAACATCAAAGAAAATGATTTAAAAAAAACATGAACACTTTTAGGAGTCATAAAAATATTGTCAATGGGAAACATGGCTGTTTGACTGACAGTCAAGATTCAACTAGGTAACCCAGAGTCTGTTTTTTATTCCAATGGACACGGGTAGGCGGGGCACCGCGAGGATGGATGTGTCAGGCAGCCAATGACGAGAGTGTGGGGGTTGGAGGTTGGAGGTCATGTGATGAAACCTCCAGGAATCCATCCAAAGTTGGCGACCCTTGTTCTTCACTCCCACCCTGCATCCTTTTATTGAATAAAAATCTCCCTGAATTGCCATTTTCTTCTGCTGTCCTCAATTTGAAATCACAACCTTTTGTTTTTGCACTATGTAAATGGTGTAAATAAACTCCCACTGTTTTCTTATTTTTAACATTTGCCCGGGCTAATTTGCCTTGACTGACACCGGTTTCAATATTCCACTTTGTGTTTCCTTTCCACTGCTAACTTTCAACAAATTGCAGTTATATAACGCCTTTAATGCAGTAAAATGTCCCAAGGCGCTTCACAGCAGTGTTTTAAGACAAAACAATTGACACCGAGCCACATCATCATTATAGGCAGTCCCTCGGAATCGAGGAAGACTTGCTTTCACTCCTGAAGTGAGTTCTTTGGTGGCTGAACAGTCCAATACGAGAACCACAGTCCCTATCACAGGTGGGACAGATAGTCGTTGAGGGAAGGGGTGGGTGGGACTGGTTTGTCGCGCGCTCTAAAGAGCTATTAGGACAGGTGACCAAAAGCTTGGTCAAAGAGGTAGGTTTTAAGGAGCGTCTTAAAAAGGAGAGAGAGGTAGAGATGTTTAAGCAGGGAATTCCCGAGTTTGGGGCCCAGGCAACAGAAGGCACGGATACCAATGGTTGAGCGATTATAATCAGGGATGCTCAAGAGGGCAGAATTAGAGGAGTGCAGACAGCTCGGGTGGTTGTAGGGCTGGAGGAAATTATAGAGATAGGGAGGGGCGAGGCCAAAGAGGGATTTGAAAAAGGAGGAGAAGTTTGAAATTGAGGCGTTGCTTAACCGGGAGCCAATGTAGGTCAGCGAGCACAGGGGTGATGGGTGAGCGGGACTTGGTGCGAGTTAGTACATGGAGTTTTGGATGACCTCAAGTTTATGTAGGGTAGAATGTGTGAGGCCAGCCAAAAGTGCATTGGAAGAGTCAAGTCTGAGGTACGAAGGCATGGGTGAGGATTTCAGCAGCAGATGAGCTGAGGCAAAGGCTGAGACGGGCGATGTTACGGAGGTGGAGATAGGCAGTCTTAGTTATGCTGCGGATGTGTGGTCAGAAGCTCATTTTAGGGTCAAAAACGGCACCCAGCTTGCTAACAGCCTGGTTCAGCCTCAGACAGATGTTGGGGAGAGAAATGGAGTCAGAGGCGGGGGAACGCAGTTTGTGGTGGGGACCATGCTCCTTTACCCTCCGTTATTGGTTGGATGGTGACACTCATGGGAAGAGATCAAGTGTCACCATCCTGCATCTGAACAATGCAATCTCCAGGTCCAAACCCAAGCCTCTGGCTTCCAGTACACACTTGGCCTCTGCGACCAAAACTTCAATTGGATTCACAGGACTTGGGGGGGCCATTTTAACGAATTTTGCTGTGCGAATTATTTAATTTTTTAGGCCTTTGATATAGGCTGTTAGTTTCACTTTCAAGTAGCTCACGGGTTAACAAAATGGATGCTCAGTCAGGAAAAGTGGTTTGGTGATTTGCTTGGTTGCTTTTGCTGTCCTGTAATTGGTAGCTATCCCATAGTTTGCTGTAACCCCGGAGTAATGCATTGTTTGCTGTCATTATCTTTTTTACAGATAGTGGTTTATGTTTTGTTTTAATCCACAGGGGATTTGAACACACAACCATATTTTGTCTCAAATTGAACTTTTGAGGTGTGACGCCCTTTGAACAAGCACCAGGCACTGACTTAATTACATAGAAAAAGGAATGCCTTAAGCTTTAGAGCACGCACTGAAAATTCTCTACCTGGTGTTCAAATCCCTCCATGGCCTTGCCCTTCCCTATCTCTGCAACCCACCGAGATATCTGCACTCCTCCAATTCTGGCCTCTAGTGCATCCCTGATTTTCATGGCCCTTCCATTGCCCGACCGGGAGCCAATGTTGGTCAATGAGCCTAGGTGCAATGGGTGAACGGGACTCGGTACAAATTAGGACACGGGCAGCCTCTGATGAAATCCCATTCCGAGGCAGGCCAGAATGACAGAGCACATCCATCACACACTGAGATTGAGAGCCCCAAGTACACCCACGGCATGCCTGGGCCCTACGCTTTGGAACTCCCTTCCTAAACCTCTTTCCTCCTTTAAGACGCTCCTTAAAACAGGCTATCTGGTCATTATCACAGTGCTTTGTGGGATCTTGCTGTTATGGCTCTTTGGCCAAGCTTTGGGTCATCTGCCATAATTTCTTCTTATGTGGCTCGGTGTCAAATTTATTTGTTTTGTCTTATAACACTCCTGTGAAGCGCCTTGGGATTTTTACTACCTTAAAGGCGCTATATAAATAAAAGTTCCTGTTGGTGCTGACACCCAGATCATGCCAGAACTACTGAACAGACCAGCATCGTGATGGACCAAGCCTTCGATAGTCACACAGCAGCCACAACGTAATAAAATGGATGAGGTGCCCACGATTGCGGAGGTTTGTAAAGCTATCCAGGCGACACAGAGCAGTGAAGCCACAAGACCAGGTGGCACCCCTGCAGAGATTAACAATTGTGGCTATGGCGCTCTCACTGACCGGCTACACAGAACCTTCAAAACCATCTGGACACATCCGGCATTGTCCCACAACACTTAACGCGTGCAACAGTTAAAGAGAGGAAAGAACTTACATTTATATAGTGCACAGCACAAAATCAGAACATCCCAAAGCCCTATCCAGCCAATGAAGTACTTTTGACATGTAATCAATGTTGTAACATGACATTGTTGAAGCCAGCGTGTGAACAGCAAGATCCCACAAACAGCACTGTGATAATGACCAGATAGCCTGCTTTAGTGATGCTGGTTGAGAGATAAATATTGGCCCCACGACACCAGGATAACTCTTCTGCTCTTCTTCAAAATAGTGCCGTGAGATCTTTAATGTCCACCCGAGAGCAGATTGAGCCTCAGTTTAACATCTTATCTGAAAGACAGCACCTCCAAAGTGCAGCACTCCCTCAGTATTGCCCCTCCGACAGCGCGGCGCTCCCTCAGTGCCGCCCCTCCGACAGCGCGGCGCTCCCTCAGTACTGTGTTGAATTGTCAGCCAGGAGAGCGACTTAAACTGACAACCTTCTGACTCAGAGGCGAGAGTGCTACCCACTGAGCCACACTAACACTTAAAGTTCAGTTAGGAGAGGAGCAATTATATCATGTTACTGTCATCACATTTGGCAGCTTAACAAGTTCCATCTCCAACACCTGAGGTCCATCATGCACATCAAGGGGTAGGACAGAATTAGCAACTGAAAGTTCCAGAGACCATTAACATCGACACAGGCTCTCATGCAGTCAGCTGTGGCGCAGTGGGTGGCACTCTCGCATCGGAGTCAGCAGGTTGTGGGTTCAAGTCCCCCTCCAGGGACTTGATCACATAATCTCGGCTGACACGCCCAGTGCAGTGCTGAGGGACAGCTGCACTGTCAGAGGTGCCGTCTTTTGGATGAGACATTAAACCGAGGCCCCCCTCTGCCCTCACAGATGGATGTAAAAGATCCCACAGCACTATTTTGAGGAAGAGCAGTGGAGCTCTCCGTGGTGTCCTGGCCAGCATTCAACCCTCAACCAACACCTTAAAACAGATTATCTGGTCATTTATTTCATTGCTGTTTGTGGGAGCTTGCTGTGCACACTCTGGCTGTCTCCTACATTACAGCAGTGACTACACTTCAATTAAAAGCACTTTATTGGCTGTAAAGCACTTTGGGATGCCCTGAGGTTGTGAGACTCCTGAATGAGAAAATGGAGAGGAAGCAGGGTGCAGGAGATGATAAACATAGAAACATAGAAACATAGAAAATAGAAGCAGTAGTAGGCCATTCAGCCCTTCGAATCCGCACCGCCATTCAATATCATCATGGCTGATCCACTATCTCAACACCATATTCCCGCTTTTTCCACAAACTCCTTGATGTCTTTTGTTTCTAGAAATCTATCTATCTCCCTCTTAATTCAGTGACTTGGCCTCCACAGCCTTCTGTGGTAGAGAATTGCACAGGTTCACCACCCTCGGAGTGAAAACATTTCTCCTCATCTCGGTCCTAAATTCCCTACCCTGTATCCTGAGACTGTGACCCCTTGTTCTAGATTTCCCAGCCAGGGGAAACATCCTCTCCGCATCCAGTCTATCCAACCCAGTCAGAATTTTATACGTTTCAATGAGATCCCCTCTCATTCTTCTAAACTCTAGTGAATACAGGCCTAGTCGACCCAATCTCTCCTCATACGACAGTCCTGCCATCCCAGGAATCAGTCTGGTGAACCTTTGCTGCACTCCCTCTGTGGCAAGTATATCCTCTCTTAGGTAAGGAGACCAAAACTGCAAACAATACTCCAGGTGCGGTCTCACCAAGGCCCTGTATAACTGTAATAAGACATCCTTGCTCCTGTACTCAAATCCTCTTGCAATGAAGGCCACCATACCATTTGCCTTCCTAACTGCTGCTTTCAATGACTGGTGTACAAGGACACCCAGGTCCCTCTGTATTTCCCAAGCCATCACCATTTAAATAATACTTTGTCCTTATGTTTTTCCTACAAAAGTGGATAACTTCACATTTATCCACATTATACTGCATTTGCCATGTGTTTGGACACACTCGAGCACAACCTGATGGGTAATATAATGTGGAGATGGTGAGCAGAGATCCGTGGTGGTGTTGGCCAGTACGTGTAAAGGAGAAACCGAAAACGGAGCGATAGACGGGCTACTTGTGTCTATGAAACATCAGGAAGAACTTTCCTCTCTCATATTGTCCTTATTAATCACCAGCTTAGTCCTCAAGACTTCCCAACAAGGCTGACCATCTTTGAGTGTAAAAGAATGCATCGTTCACCAGTACACTCAACGAGCTTAGTGCCAATGTTGGCTTTCCTCCCTCCTATGCTTCGTCTAAAGAACAAATGCTTAGAATTGAATAAACTAACAAATTGACATCTTGGAGACGGATCTCAGAGCTCTCGCCAGAAGCAAGTTATCCGCATAGAAACTAGACTACAGGTTAACTAGTGTTGTACCAGTAACTTTACTCTGTATTGGTGAGGGGGTACTGGTAACTACACAAGTTAGTTAGTGCTGTACTAGTAACAATGCTGTGGATTAGTTAAAGGGGTATTACTAACTATGCTACAGGTGAGTGCTGCACTAATAACTATACTATGGATTGGTTGGAGGTGTCCTAGTAACTACACTAACTTAGTTAGTGCTACACTAGCAGCTCTACAATAAATAGGTAGTGTTGTACTTGTAACTATGCTATGGATTAGTCAGAGGGGTATGAGTAACTACACTGCAAGGTCATGCTGTACTAGTAACTACATTAAAGTTAGTGCTGTACTAGTAACTACATTAGATTAGTTAACGCCATATTAGTAGCTATACTCCAGGTTAGGTCATCTTGTACCATCTGACAGAGGCGTTCCAGTCTCCATTTTGAAGCATATTGCAGAACAAACAGTTCTCATCAACCCTGGCTATTTTTAAAAGATATCATAAAGTTAATAGTATACATTTTATAATTGTAGATATAAATTACAGAGGATTCCCAAACTATTACACTAACCCGGGCCAGAAGTGGTCAGGGGAAGTTGTTCTTCATTCCCTTCCCTCCCCACTGGTTGTGTGGGTCATTAGTTAGTTAGTGCTGTGCTGGTGACCATACTACCGCTGAAAAAGTTACCAAGAAGAGAGAGTGCAGGATAAACACTGACACACCTTAAAACACACTGCCCCGCTCCACATCCCTGTTAGATTGACAGGCCTGGAAAGTGTTTCTGTTCTTGGTGTGTGAGCATCGCTGGCAAGGCTGGCATTTATTGCCCTTGAGAAGATGGTTGTGAGCCGCCTTCTTGAATTGCTGCAGTCCCGTGTGGTGAAGGTGCTCCCACAGTACCATTAGGGAGGGAGTTCCAGAATTTTGCCCCAGAGACGATGGAAAATGGTATGTTGGCCTTCATTGCAAGAGGATTTGAGTACAGGAGCAAGGATATCTTACTACAGTTATACAGGGCCTTGGTGAGACCGCACCTGCAGTATTGTGTGCAGTTTTGGTCTCCTTACCCAAGAAAGGATATATTTGCGATAGAGGGAGTGCAGCCAAAGTTCACCAGATTGATTCCTGGGATGGCAGGACTGACATATGAGGAGAGATTGGGTGGACTAGACCTGTATTTACCAGAGTTTAGAAGAATGAGAGGGGATCTCATTGAAACGTATAACATTCTGACTGGGTTGGATAGACTGGATGCGGGGAGGATATTTCCCGAGACTGGGAAGTCTAGAACAAGGGGTCACAGTCTTAGGATACGGAGTAGGAAATTTAGGACCGAGATGAGGAGACAATTTTTTCATTCAGAGGGTGGTGAACCTGTGGAATTCTCTACCACAGAAGGCTGTGGAGGCCAAGTCACTGAATATATTTAAGAGGGAGATAGATAGATTTCTAGAAACAAAAAGCATCAAGTGGTATGGGGGAAAAGCAGGGGTATGGTGTTGAGATAGAGGATCAGCCATGATCATATTGAATGGTGGTGCAGACTCGAAGGGCCGAATGGCCTACTACTGCTCCTATTTTCTATGATAAAGGAACAGCTGATATATTTCCAAGCCAGTATGATGTGTCACTTGGAGGGGAACCTTTTCAATCTGAAAGATTATTTACAGCCCACTTCCGTCATGAAAGAGACAGAACTCGAGAGCTCGGGTATTAAAAATCGCCCAGCTTGTCTTAATAAATGGAAAGCATTTCCATCACTTTTAAAAAATTAACTTGAAATTAATGTGCGACGCACTGAATAAATTACCCTTTGGAAACACGAACCATGAATAATGGAGTAGTTGAGGCTTGCTGTGCTGTGTCCTCAGCCTCTGACGTGATGCTGGCTTTCAGATTCAGAGGCTAAAGCCCCGGTCAGACACAGGCTCGCTAATCTCCCGCTGGTGGCCAGAGCGCCTGTCTGTGTCCACTCTCGGTCCGTGTCTGTCCACTGCTTTTGACAAACACTTTTTTTTTTTGTTTTTAACATAACGAGCGGTTAGGATTTGGAACGCGCTGCCCGTGGGGTGGCGGATACAGATTCAGTAGCAGCCTTGGACAGGGAATTGGATAAATACTTAGGAGAAAAAAATTGTAGGGATTATGGGGAAAGAGCATGGGGAAAGAGCAAGGGGGGGGGGGCAGAGGGGATTGAGACCAACTGGATCGCTCTTGGAAAGGGCCGGCGCACACTCGATGGGCTGAATGGCCTCCCCTCTGACCTGTACTATTCGATGATCCCACGTAATCAATTCAAAAAAAAAGGTTGAAATTAAACGATCCCACGCTGCCAGCATCAGGTTTTCCAGGCTCAGCTTAGGAATTGACCCTGAAGATTTCGCTGAGCCAAAGGCTGATTAGACTCGAGTGACAGCTCAGACAGAACCCACGTCCATGTTTAGGAGCTCGTCCCTCCTGAGAGACAGAGAGAAAGAGAGAGAGCCTCTCATTCTGACGCTGAAACACCCCAGTCATTGCACCGCCCTCCAACATTCATTGCCCCCTCCTTATTGTTAAAACTCTATCCCTATACACCCTCTCCCCCCCCCCCCCCCCATCCCATCCTGGGACAGGGGGTAACACCCCTCTCTCTCTATGGTACCCCTCATACACATCACAGCTTGTGCATTTACGCCAGAGGATTGAGCTATGAAGAGGAGAAACAAAGAATAAGTGAGATGCTGCATTCTGAGCTCTCTCCCCGCCCCACCAGGGTCTGCTCGTCATCCAGAAAAAAAAAACAAGATTAGGACCGTGTTTAACAATAACCGGGGAATAATACACATCCGACTGAGAGTTTAATAAAAACACAAGCAAATCGAATTTGCTGCCAGAACATTAATGTTGGCAGCACAAGACAATCAGACTAGGCCAATAGCAGGAAGAAAGGCTGGACTTTAACCAAAGCAACCCTGTAAAATGATCAAGACACTGAGCCCGTGTGTCAGGTCTTGGTGCGTTATGCTGTCGCGCTAAGAATGGACAGTGTAATTCGAGAGCTAAAGCTTCCGCCCTTCACAAAGCCTTGCTGCCTGGGTCGTTGCTGGTCTGCACACAGGAACTGCCAAAGACAAAGAGAGAGAGAGAGAGAGAGACACACACACACAGCAGCATTACCTGCAGTTTCATTTTCCAACAGGATTGCATTTGCGTCCTCGGGCTGGGCAGGGTCTGATGTGTCTCCCCCTTTCTCATCACATGCTGTCGGTGCGGGGCAGGCTGCTGGAAAGCGCAGGGCCGCCGACATTTGCCCGGAGCAAGGCTGCGAAGGAGCGGTGTCTGGGCTTGTTGCGGGCGAACGCCAGCCTTGCGCTCGCATTGGACACACTACTTCCTCCAGCTGATTGCCAATGAAACAGACCAGTGTCATGAATTATTCATGAGCTCCTCCACCCCCACCCTGACTTGTCCTGTGTGTGTGTGTTTTTTTTTAATCTCCCTTTTGCTTCCCTGCAAAGCAGATAAGAACTGTGTGTTTTAAAAAAACAAATATCCCGTCATTTAGCAGAGGAAGCTGAGCGCCGCACGGGCCACGAACACACACAGTCGCTGCCACAGGTTGGGCCACACCAAGGCCAGATGTCAACCCTTGCCTGCCTCGACTTCACGTTGCCCCAGAGTCTCCAGCAACAGCAGATTTAATCTCCAGCAAACCCTCCCACCCAGGAGGAAACCCATTGGGGCTTTAATAAATAATAGGGTGTGATTTCCTTAATTTTCTTGGAACAGCTTCATTTAACAGCCTGTGGCACAGTGGGCAGCACCATAGCCTCTGTCAGCAGCTTGTGGGTTCAAGTCCCACTCCAGGGACTTGAGCACATAATCCAGGCTGACACTCCCAGTGCAGTGCTGAGGGAGCGCTGCACTGTCGGAGGGGCCGTCTTTCGGATGAGACGTTAAACCGAGGCCCCGTCTGCTCTCTCAGGTGGACGTAAAAGATCCCATGGCCCTATTTCAAAGAAGAGCGGGGGAGTTCGCTCTGGTATCCTGGTTAACATTATCGCTCAAGCAAGACCTAATAACCAGATGATTTGATCATTTCATTGCTGCTTATGGGAGCTTGCTGTGCACAAATTGGCTGCTGCGTATCCCACATTACAACAGTGACTACACTTCAAAAATATTTCTTTGGGTTTTTGGATGAGAGGAGGGAGGCAGGTTCACTTGGAGCAGCAGTGAAATGGCCTCAGCCATTTGCAGATGTATCTACAGCTCAGGCAGACCGTGTCTGGAATATCTGAGGACACGTGATGCAGACCAAACCCTGCCAACTGTTGGAGTCCCACCTGCAATCATCTTTGACCACAGGGATATCGTGGCTGGTGGCTGTGAAGGCTGCCCGACCACTGAATGTTTATGCCTCTGGCTCCTAGAGCAAGGGGGCTATGCTTAAACTGTATAAAACACTGGATAGGCCACAGCTGGAGTACTGCGTGCAGTTCTGGTCACCACATTACATGAAGGACGTGATTGCACTGGAGCAGGTACAGAGGGGGTTTACGAGGATGTTGCCGGGACTTGAGAATCTTGGCTACGAGGACAGATTGGATAGGCTGAGTTTGATTTCCTTGGAACAGAGGAGGCTGAGGGGAGACCTCTTTGAGGTGTGTAAAATTATGAAGGGCCTAGATATAGTGGGTAGAATGGGCCTAATTCCCTTAGCAGAGGGGTCAACAACCAGAGGGCATAGATTTAAAGTAATTGGTAGAAGGTTTAGAGGGGATTTGAGTGGAAATTTCTTCACACAGAGGGTGGTGGGGGTCTGGAACTCACTGCCTGAAAGGGTGGTGGAGGCGGAAACCCTCACCACATTTAAAAAGTACTTGGATGTGCACTTAAAGAGCCATAACCTACAGGACTACGGACCTAGAGCTGGAAAGTGGGATTAGGCTGGATAGCCTCTTGTTGGCCGGCATGGTCACGATGGGCCGAAATGGCCTCCTTCCGTGCTGTAAATTTCTATGATGCTATGATCCTTCCAAGCCAGCTCAGGGGACACCATGCATATCAAGCACCAGGGCACGCTCCTAGGTCAACCAGCAGCAAGATGAGAGAGCAGGGTAATTTTTACACGTTATGATCACCCCTCCTCCGCACACTTCTCAAAGCGCTTTACAGCCAATGAAGTACTTTTGAAGTGTAGTCACTGATGTACTGTGGGAAACGCAGCAGCCAATTTGCGCACAGCAAACTCCCACAAACAGCAATGTGAGAATAACCAGATAATCTGTATTTTTACTATGTTGATTGAGGGATAAATATTGGCCAGGACACCAGGGGTAACTCCTCTGCTGCTCTTTGAAATAGTGCCATGGGATCTTTGACGTCCACCTGAGAGAGCAGACAGGGCCTCGGTTTAACATCTCATCCGAAAGACGGCACTCCCAATAGTGCTGCGCTCCCTCAGCACTGCACTGGAGTATTCAACACTATGAGACAAACAGTATCTTTGTGTCTACAGTGTACCTTTTTATTCTTCGTGAGGGTAGGGGTGGGGGGGGAGGGGCGGAGGATCACTTAGCGTTACTGCTTGCTGATTCGTAAAGCTGCAGCGAAAAACGTTATGGTCAGAGAGGTTCTTGGCAGAAGCCTGCGAACATTTCCACACTTGCTGGGCTCAGTGTGGAGTCATGTGCTGGAGATTTTCTTCTATGTTAAAGGCGCTCTTCCCATTGGCAGAAGGGTCGAGAACGAGAGGACGCAGATTTAAGATGATTGGCAAAAGAACCAAAGGCGACGTAAGAAAAAACATTTTTACGCAGCGAGTGGATCTGGAATGTATTATGTTCAGAATAAATCCACAGGACTATATCACAAGCTCAAACTGTTATGACCTTCATCTCTTTATTTCAGACTCTAGCGTGAGGAAGCAGCATGGTGAGTCACCTTTTATACCTGCTTGCCCCAGGGTGCACAGGTGACCCTTAGGTCCCCCACAGGTGTTCCCCCTGGTGGTAAGTCTTACATTTGGGTAAGGTTTACATACATACATACATAACAGAATGCACTGCCTGAAAGAGTGATGGAGGCAGACTCAATCACTGCTTTCAAAGGGGAATTGGATAAGTAGCTGAGGGAGAGACATTTGCAGGGCTACGAGGAAAGGGCGAAGGAGTGGGACTGGCTGAGGTGCTCTTGCAGAGAGCCGGCATGGGCTCGATGGGCCAAATGGCCTCCTTCTGTGCTGTAACCATTTTGGATTCTGTGATTATAAATGCAAGTTGCTTCCAATCGAAGGCTCTTCCAGGAGTTGCCAATCGGAGAGCAGTGACGTCCCTCTCTGGGCTGATAGTTCTGTTAATGCGTTGTATGTAGCAGGGATCTCCCTGGTGTCCTGGCACTGTTCACGTTGCCTTCTTTTGCCAGAGGGAAAGCAATCCTGACTCCATGCTATTGTACGACTCAAGGCCCGCACGTGGAGGCACAGGGGGCGAGGAGCTGCGAGTGGTTCCTGAGCCTTTATATGAACACCATTAAGCTATCGGACTCTGCGACATAATCAAGCAGAGAGCTTAAGCTAAATTAATTTGTCTTCCTCAGATTCAGCTGGATGCAGACTCTGAAGTGCTAACAGGGGAAAAGGCGGATTAGTGAGTGATGGTTTTCTGTGGAATGGACTCCGAGTTAATATCACAACCCTGTCCACGTGTCAACGTGTTGGCTCCAGTACTATTTTGTCAAGCAAGCACACATTTAAATATATTTAGACATTTGGAAATTTTGAAAATTAAAAATTAATATATATGAAATAATAAAAATGTATTATAATATATAAATATATAGAAGAGTATATACATTTATAAGATCTGTTTTAATTTTGCAATATATCTAAATTTTAAATTTATGCACCATCTATTTACATGTGTCTGGGGCCAATATTTATCACTCGATCATAAGAACATAAGAAATAGGAGCAGGATTAGGCCATAAGGCCCCTTGAGCCTGCTCCGCCATTTAATACGATCATGGCTGATACGATCATGGACTCAGGTCCACTTCCCTGCCCGCTCCCCATAACCCCTTAATCCCTTATCGGTTACGAAACTGTCTATCTCTGTCTTAAATCCATTCAATGACCCAGCTTCCACAGCTCTCTGAGACAGTGTATTCCACAGATTTACAACCCTCTGAGAGAAGGAATTCCTCCTCATCTCAGTTTTAAATGGGCGGCCCCTTATTCTAAGATTATGCCCTAAGATTAAGTTCTAGTCTCCCCTATCAGCATCACTAAAGCAGATTATCTGGTCGTTGCCGTTTGTGGGAGCTTGCTATGCGCAAATTGGCTGCCGCGTTTCCTACATCACAACAGTGACTACACTTCAAAAAGTATTTCATTGGCTGTAAAGCGCTTCGGGAGGTCCAGTGGTCATGAAAGGCGCACTAGAAATCCAAGCTTTTCTTTTTATGTATTTTTCTTCATTTATTTTTAATTTGAAGAGTAGGTTGTTTCATACGCAACGTCTGTTCTTTTCGGATTAGCGCTTGTAGCTTATCCAAATACTTAGCTGCTTTTTCCAGTGCTCTCGATGGTCCCTGCTGAGAAATAAGTGTCTGCAGTCTTTCACAGAGAGCAAAAGAAATCACAACATGTATGTGTTGGATAAACCATAACTGCTTCACATCTCACACTGGCTCGTGTGTGTGTGTGTGTCAGACCTGATGGTAAGGGCCCATCACCAAAAAATAAAGGGCCTTTAATACGGTCAGAAACTTCAGAAATGTGTCAAGTTGAGCAGGTCAGAGTTCGTGTACATGGTGAGTGTTTGGTATAAATGTGCCAAGAAGGGCCAGGAACTTTGGCGATGTAAGTGTGGGTAGGAGAGTAAATGCAAATCTTCCTAGAACGGCACAAAACAAGACACAGCACGCTTGGAAATGTTTAAAAATGCAAATTCAAATTACATCATCAAGGAAAAACACGCTTCCCCAATCATTTCCAACCTGCAGATAAACTTTAACATTGGGCTTTCTGAGTTTTTTTAACCTGAATTATTCACAGCAAATTAAAGAAAACTGAACCATGCATTGTTTTTTGTTAAGCTAAAATTAATGAATCGTAACCTAATGCAATACCAAAAAATAACACAGGATCATAAGAAATAGGAGCAGGAGTCAGCCATACGGCCCCTCGAGTCTGCTCCACCATTCAATGAGATCATGGCTGATCTTCGACCTCAACTCCACTTTCCCGTCCGATCTCCATATCCCTTGATTCCCCTTGACTGCGCATCCACAGCCCTTTCTGGCAGAGAATTCCAAAGATTCACAACCCCCTGAGTGAAGAAATTCCATCTCATCTCAGTCTTAAATGGCCAACCCCTTATCCTGAGACTGTGACCCTGGTTCTAGACTCTCCAGCCCGGGGAAAACAGCCTCTCAGCATCTACCCTGTCAATCCCCCTCAGAATCTTGCGTGTTTCAATGAGATCACCTCTCATTCTTCTAAACTCCAGAGAGTATAGGCCCAACCTACTCAAGAGAGGTGATTGAATCCCCATCAAGGGCTTAGCGGGTGAATGGATCACTAGATATGGGGCTAAGATTTAAAAAAATAAAGAACTTGCATTTATATAGCACCTTTCCCAACCCCAGGACATCCCAGGTGCAACCAATGAAGTACTTTTGAAGTGTAGTCACTGGCACTGCTGTAAGGTTACACCTTCTTCTGGAAAGGCAAACCAGAAGAACACCGCCATCAAGAACGAGCATGTCGGCCGCCTTGGAGACTCCCACTGTGGGATAAGCGAACATCTCATGACTCTCCGGCTCACCCTTTCCCGGAACCAGTGCGCCACAGCTATCAGCACGTACGCCTCAACACTCGATGCAACAGATGAGGCCAAAGAGGAATTCTACTCCAGCCTCGAACAATCCCTGTACTGAGTCCCTATGGTTGACAAACTGATCCTCCTCGGCGACTTCAACGGTAAGGACACAGCCCTCTTGGGAGGCGTGATCGGCAGAGAGGGGGTAGGGAAAACCAACTCCAGCGGTACACTGCTCCTGACAAAATGCCAAAGCACGACCTTGTCATCACCAACACCTTGCTCCGCCAGAGGGACAAATACAAGGCATCGTGGCAGCACCTTTGCTCCAAGCACTGGCACCTGCTGAACTACGTCATCGTACAAGCGAGGGATCGCAAGGATGTGCGCATCACCCGCGTCATGACAGGAGCCGACGACTGCTGGACGGACCACCATCTAATCCGTCCCATCATCAAAATTAATATTGCCCCAAAGCGGCAACGGCAGCAGAAGCAATGCCGCAGAAAAATCAACGGCACTCAAAGATTCAGCTAAGAAAGCCCTATGCAGCCAGCGCCTCACTACCAACTTGATGACCCTCGATGACCCCGAGACGCAGAGTGCCTACAGCACCTGGTCTGCCCTCCAGGCCTCCATAACCAGCGCCTGCGAAGAGACGCTCGGTCACTCGACCAGGTAACATAGAAACATAGAAAATAAGTGCAGGAGCAAGCCATTCGGCCCTTCGAGCCTGCACCACCATTCAATAAGATCATGGCTGATCATTCCCTCAGTACCCCTTTCCCGCTTTCTCTCCATACCCCTTGATCCCTTTAGCCATAAGGGCCATATCTAACTCCCTCTTGAATATATCCAACGAACTGGCCTCAACAACTCTCTGCTGTAGGGAATTCCACAGGTTAACAACTCTCTGAGTGAAGAAGTTTCTCCGCATCTCAGTCCTAAATGGCTTACCCCTTATCCTTAGACTGTGTCCCATGGTTCTGGACTTCCCCAACATTGGGAACATTCTTCCTGCATCTAACCTGTCCAGTCCCGTCAGGATTTTATATGTTTCTATGAGATCCCCTCTCATCCTTCTAAACTCCAGTGAATAAAGGCCCAAGTCGATCCAGTCTCTCCTTGTTGTGTCTCTGCACCTTGTTACAAACTCACACGGGGCATGGATATATCAGACACGGTCACTCTGTGACCTTCACTTTATTCCCAGGACTAAAGAGTGTTGATCCTGGGTGGGGCCTCCCCTTTTATACCTGGAAGTCCAGGTGAGGAGCTCACTCCCTTTGGTCAGGGTGTGCATTACTAGGGTACAGGTACAGTGTGCATGAGTTACAGTTACATACTTATAGTCATTGCAAGATGGTGAAATACATGACATCACCTCCCCACTTAGATCTTTTAGTTTCAGAGGTTAAGTCTATCGGGTGGTCAACGCTCTCTCGTGGAGCGCCGCAGTTGTGACTCTGGTGGCTGAGCCTCAGCACGCGAATCTGTCACTTGAGGTGATTCCGGCCTGTCCGGGCAGGCCGCAGGGACTGTGCATGCTGAGGGCTGTCTTTGTTGCTCGTGCGCTGGCAGTGGTGTGGGTGACATCTCATGCTCTTCTTCAGGTTCTTCCGTGTCTGCACTGAACCTTTTCTTTACTTGGTCCAAGTGTTGCGGCATATCTGCCCATTGTTTAGTCTGACCACCATGATCCTGTTTCCTTCTTTGCCAATTACGATATCCTCAAGCCATTTGGGTCCCAAAGCATGGTTAAGAACAAGTACCGGGTCATCTATTTCTATACACCTCCCCCTTGAGCCTCGATCATGGAGCTCGGTTTGGGACTGGCACTTGCCCTCAACAATGTCTGCCAGGGCTGGGAGAATGAGGGACAGCCGCGTCTTGAGCGTGCGTTTCATGAGGAGTTCCGCTGGTGGGACTCCCATGAGTGAGTGTGGCCGGGACCTGTAGGCCAGCAGGAGGCGCGATAGGCGGTATTGAAGGGAGGGTCCTTGGATGCGTAGCATGCCCTGCTTTATGACTTGGACCGCCCGTTCCGCCTGGCCATTGGAAGCTGGCTTGAACGGCGCTGTCCGGACGTGCTTGATTCCATTGCCCAACATAAACTCCTGGAATTCATGGCTGTGCGTTTCATGAGGAGTTCCGCTGGCGGGACTCCCGTGAGTGAGTGTGGCCGGGACCTGTAGGCCAGCAGGAGGCGCGATAGGCGGTATTGAAGGGAGGGTCCTTGGATGCGTAGCATGCCCTGCTTTATGACTTGGACCGCCCGTTCCGTCTGGCCATTGGAGGCTGGCTTGAACGGCGCTGTCCGGACGTGCTTGATTCCATTGCCCAACATAAACTCCTGGAATTCATGGCTGGTAAAACACGGGTCAATATCGCTGACCAGGATGTCCGGCAAGCCGTGGGTTGCGAAAACCGTACGCAGACTCTCCACAGTGATGGATGTCGTGCACGAGTTCAATATGATGCACTCGATCCACTTCGAGTATGCATTGACTTCGATCAAGAACATTTTTCCCATGAACGGGCCTGCATAGTGAATACGTGACCATGGCCCGTGGGCCAGGGCCACGGGCTGAGTGCGGCCTCCCTGGGGGCATTGCCCAGCTGGGCACACGTCGTGCACCTGTGAACCCAGTGTTCCAGGTCTGAGTCAATCCCCGGCCACCACGCATGTGACCGGGCAATGGCCTTCATTAACACGATGCCAGGGTGCTCGCTGTGGAGTTCCCTGATGAACGCTTCCCTTTCTTTCTGGGGCATGACAACCCGGCTGCCCCATAGCAGACAGTCGGCTTGGATGGAGAGTTTATCAGAAACTTGGATTCTTCAGCCATTCCTGAGTCATGTAAGCCGAAGTGAGGTCCAGCTTCGTGAACAGCTTACCACCTGCCAGCGTGGCAAAAAGGTCCACCGCTCTCGGGAGCGGTTGATGGTGGCTTTGTAGTCGCCACAAATCCTAACCGAGCCATCTGCTTTGAGGACGGGAACAATGGGACTTGCCCAGTCGGTGAATTCAACGGGCGAAATTATGCCCTCTCTGAGCAGCCTGTCCAGTTCACTTTCAATTTTCTCACGCATCACGTACAGCACCGCTCTGGCTTTGTGGTGCATTCGCATGGCGTCCGGAGTGATGTGTATCACTACTTTGGTGCCCTTGAACGTTCCGACACCGGGTTGAAAGAGTGACTCGAATTTTTGCAATACCTGCGAGCATGAACTTCGCTCCACGGATGAAATGGCGTGCACATCCCCCTATTTCCAATTCATCTCAGTTAGCCAACTCCTCCCCAAGAGTGCGGGGCCATTTCCCGGAATAATCCAGAGTGGCAGCCGGTTCTGTGATCCATTATGCGTTACCACCAAGTTTGCACTGCCCAGCACTGGGATGATCTCTTTGGTGTACGTACGTAGCTGCATCTCAATGCGTTCCAGTTTGGGCCTGCTAGCTCTGTGTGGCCATAGTCTCTCAAATTGTTGCACACTCATGAGGGACTGGCTAGCTCCGGTGTCCAGCTCCATGTGCACCGGGATGCCATTCAGTAAGACTTTCATCATCATGGGTGGCGTTTTGCTGTATGAGCTGTGGACGTCGGCCACATGAACTCTCTGAACTTCAGCATCCATGGTTGTTCCCCAGGCCTCATCCTGCATTTCAGACCCCTCGTCTGGTTCCTCTGTCTCGCAGACTAGCCTCGCTACTGCCTTTTTGCACATCCTGGAAAGGTGTCCCTTGACATTACAAATCCTACAAGTGTAAAGTTGAAACCTGCAGATTTTTGTAGTGTGTCTGCCCCCACATCACCAACATGAGCTGAGATTGCTGTTAACAAAAGGACTATTCCCAGGCATTCCTCTCTGATGGCCCTTTTGGCTGTTTCTAAGCACTCTGATGGGGATGTTAATTGTCCCATCACAGGATGTATTGTTCCTCGTGAGGGCGTGAATTGTCGATCCCCTTTCCATTGTCCTTGTTGCCAGGAGCTTGTTGCTACCTGGGTGGTGTCGAATTGCCCTAACCTGTCTGCCTAGACGGTGTCGAATTGCCCTTGCCTGCCTGTGGGGTTCTGTGTCATTTTTATAACATTGATTCCCTGGTTCAAGGCAACTTTAAAACCAGAGCTGTGTGCGTAGATTAGCTTGGTCTCCTCTTCCCCTTCCATAAAGGTCTGAGCTATCAACGCCGCCCCTTCTAAAGTCAAATCCTTAGTCTTTATGAGCTTCCTGAAAATGCCGGCATGATTAATGCAATCGATGAAAAAGTCCCTTAACATCTCCCCCTGCAGGCATCGGATAACTTACAGAAACTGGCCAAACGTCGCAGTTCCGCCACGAAGTCTGAGATGTTTTGACCCTCCCGACGCCAGTGAGTGTAGAACTGGTGCTGGGCCATGTGTACGCTACTTGCCGGCTTGAGATGCTCACTGAAGAGGTGGCTGAGCTCTTCGAAGGACTTGTCCGCTGGCTTTTGGTGTGCGAGCAGGTCAGCTGGTCAGTAGATGCGCCCTCCGCTTGTCAGCCGCTGCCTCTTCCAGCCAGTCCTTTGTGACAAAGCTCTGCTGGAGTCTTTCCACCAAGTCATCCAAGTCCTCACCCACACCGTAGCGTTCCTCTGTGCTGCCGGTGGCCATCCTCGTTGTTCGGTGATTCCCGTTCCTTGTCGCCAGATGTTGTGTCTGTGCACCTTGTTACAAACTCACACAAGGCAGGGATATATCAGACACAGTCACTCTGTGACCTTCACTTTATTCCCAGGACTAAAGAGTGTTGATCCTGGGTGGGACCTCCTCTTTTATACCTGGAAGCCCAGGTGAGGAGCTCACTCCCTGTGGTCAGGGTGTGCATTACAAGGGTACAGGTACAGTGTGCATGAGTTACAGTTACATACTTATAGTCATTGCAAGATGGTGAAATACATGACACTCCTCATATGTCAGACCAGCCATCCCAGGAATCGGTCTGGTGAACCTTCGCTGCATTCCTTCAATAGCAAAAACATCCCTCCTCAGATTAAGAGACCAAAACTGAACACAATATTCTAGGTGAGGCCTCACCAAGGCCCTGTACAACTGAAGTAAGACCTCCCTGCTCCTATACTCAAAACCCCTAGCTATGAAGGTCAACATACCATTTGCCTTCTTCACCGCCTGCTGTACCTGCATGCCAACTTTCAATGACTGATGTACCAAAACACCCAGGTCTCGTTGTACCTCCCCTTTTCCTAATCTGCCACGATTCAGATGATATTCTGCCTTCGTGTTTTTGCCGGCAAAGTGGATAACCTCACATTTATCCACATTATACAGCATCTGCCATGCTTTTGCCCACTCGCCTAACCTGTCCAAGTCACCCTGCAGCCTCTTCGCATCCTCCTCACAGCTCACACCACCACCCAGCTTAGTGTCATCTGCAAACTTGGAGATATTACACTCAATTCCTTCATCTAAATCATTAATGTATGTTGTAAATAGCTGGGGTCCCAGCACTGAGCCCTGCAGCATCCCACTAGTCACTGCCTGCCATTCTGAAAAGGACCCATTTATCCCGACGCTCTGCTTCCTGTCTGCCAACTAGTTCTCTATCCACGTTAGTACATTACCCCCAATACCATGTGCTTTAATTTTTCACACCAATCTTTTGTGTGGGACCTTGTCAAAAGCCTTTTGAAAGTCCAAATACACCACATCCACTGGTTCTCTCTTGTCCACTCTACGAGTTACATCCTCAAAAAATTCCAGAAAATTTGTCAAGCATGATTTCCCTTTCATAAATCTATGTTGACTTGGACCGATCCTGTCACTGCTTTCCAAATGTGCTGCTAGTTCATTCTTAATAATTGATTCCAACAATTTCCCCACTACTGATGTCAGGCTAACCGGTCGATAATTACCCACTTTCTCTCTCCCTCCATTTTTAAAAAGAGGTGTTACATTAGCTACCCTCCAGTCCATAGGAACTGATCCAGAGTCGATAGACTGTTGGAAAATGATCACCAATGCATCCACTATTTCTAGGGCCACTTCCTTAAGTACTCTGGGATGCAGACTATCAGGCCCCGGGGATTTATCTGCCTTCAATCCCATCAATTTCCCCAACACAATTTCCCACCTAATAAGGATATCCTTCAGTTCCTCCTTCTCACTCGACCCTCTGTCCCCTAGTACTGCCAGAAGGTTATTTGTGTCTTAACACCAGACTTGGTTTGACGAGAAGAACCAGGAGATCCAGGAGTTAATAAGCCGCAAGTGCAAGGCATTTCTGAACCTAAAGCAGCAACCCAATTCGGGAGCAGCAAAGCTGCTCTACAGGTGGCTGAAGGCCGAGGTCCAACAAAAAAACCCATGACCTAAAAAATAGATGGTGGGTGGAGAAAGCACAGGAGAGTCAGCAGCTGGCCGACAGCCATGATGTGCAAGGATTCTTCACCACAATTAAATCCACCTACAGCCCAAGGCCCCACTCCACTGCTGGCCAAGAACGGGGAGACACTCATTAAGGATACCGAGGTATCAGGGCCCGCTGGAAGGAGCATTTCGAAGATCTCCTTAATCGAGACTCTGACTTTGACATGAGTGTCCTCGACTCCATCCCGCAGCATGCTACCCGCCGCCATCTCAGCAAAACCCCAGCCCGCCACGAGGTAGAAAAGGCCATCCATCAGCTGAAGAACAACAAGGCATCAGGAGCAGATGGAATCCCCGCTGAGGCACTAAAGTATGGCAGAGAAGCACTACTGGCACGAATGCATGACCTCATCTCTCTTATCTGGAAGGAGGAGAGAATGCCAGGAGATCTCAGAGATGCTGTAATCATGACCACCTTTAAAAAAGGGGACAAGTCCGATTGCGGTAACCACAGAGGAATCTCCCTGTTGTCGGCCACTGGGAAAGTCATCGCTAGAATCCTCCTCAACCGTCTTCTCCCTAAGGCTGAAGAGCTCCTCCCAGAGTCACAATAAGGGTTCCGTCCACTAAGGGATACATTGGACATGATCTTCACCGCACGACAACTACAAGAGAAATGCAGGGAACAGAATCAACCATTGTAAAGGACATAGACAGGCTAAGTGAGTGGGCAAAAATTTGGCAGATGGAGTATAATGTTGGAAAGTGTGAGGTTATGCACTTTGGCAGAAAAAAAATCGAAGTTATTATTTAAATGGAGAAAGATTGCAAAGTGCTGCAGTACAGCGGGACCTGGGGGTCTTGGTGCATGAAACACAAAAAATTAATATGCATGTACAGCAAGTGATCAGGAAGGCCAATGGAATCTTGGCCTTTATTGCAAAGGGAATGGAATATAAAAGCAGGGTATTGGTGAGGCCACACCTAGAATACCGCATGCAGTTTTGGTTTCCATATTTACGAAAGGATATACTTGCTTTGGAGGCAGTTCAGAGAAGGCTCACTATGTTGATTCCGGGGATGAGGGGGTTGACTTATGAGGAAAGGTTGAGGAGGTTGAACCTCTACTCATTGGAATTCAGAAGAATGAGAGGTGATCTTATCAAAACATATAAGATTATGAGGGGGCTTGACAAGGTGGATGCAGAGAGAATGTTTCCACTGATAGGGGAGACTAGAATTAGGGGGCATAATCTTAAAATAAGCGGCCGCCCATTTAAAACTGAGATGAGAAGGAATTTCTTCTCTCAGAGGGTAAATCTGTGGAATTCGCTGCCTCAGAGAGCTGTGGAAGCTGGGTCATTGAATAAATTTAAGTCAGAGATAAACAGTTCGGCGAGAGGCGGGAGTTCCGGGGATTGGAGAGGCCTACAAAAGGCTAGTGAGACCAGGAGCAGCGCGAGTTCGGCGAGAGGCGAGGCTTGTGCAGCTACAGGGGGAAGACAAAAAAGAAGTAAGAAGAAACAGAAAGGTGATGTCACAGCCAAGGGGGTAAGTGATTGGCTGGTGATTGGTGAGTAGTTTTTCTTTTTTCTCTTCTATAACAGCGAGTAAACTTTAGCATTGTTGTTGCCAATTTAAGTGTATCTAAGGGTTAAGTCAAGGCAGGAGAGCTTGGTCACGTGATATGCTCCTCCTGTACCATGTGGGAACTCAGAGACACTTCCGGTGTCCCTGACGCCTACGTGTGCGGGAAGTTTATCCGCCTCCAGCTCCTGACGGTCCGCGTTGCGGAATTGGAGCTGAGGGTGGATTTACTCTGGAGCATCCACGATGCTGAGAATGACGTGAGTAGCACGTGTAGCGAGTTGGTCTTACCGCAGACGAAGGGTACACAGCCAGATAGGGAATGGAAGACCAGCAGGAAGAGCAGTGCAAGGAAGGTAGTGCAGGGGTCCCCTGCGGTCATCCCCCTGCAAAACAGATACACCGTTTTGAGTACTGTTGAGGGGGATGACTCATCAGGGGAGGGCAGCAGCAGCCAAGTTCATGGCACCGTGGCTGGCTCTGCTGCACAGGAGGGCAGGAAAAAGAGTGGGAGAGCGATAGTGATAGGGGATTCAATTGTAAGGGGAATAGATAGGCGTTTCTGCGGCCGCAACTGAGACTCCAGGATGGTATGTTGCCTCCCTGGTGCAAGGGTCAAGGATGTCTCGGAGTGGGTGCAGGACATTCTGAAAAGGGAGGATGAACAACCAGTTGTCGTGGTGCACATTGGTACCAACGATATAGGTAAAAAAAGGGATGAGGTCCTACGAGATGAATTTAAGGAGCTAGGAGCTAAATTAAAACGTAGGACCTCAAAAGTAGTAATCTCGGGATTGCTACCAGTGCCACGTGCTAGTCAGAGTAGGAATCGCAGGATAGCTCAGATGAATATGTGGCTTGAGCAGTGGTGCAGCAGGGAGGGATTCAAATTCCTGGGGCATTGGAACCGGTTCTGGGGGAGGTGGGACCAGTACAAACCGGACAGTCTGCACCTGGGCAGGACCGGAACCAATGTCCTAGGAGGTGTGTTTGCTAGTGCTGTTGGGGAGGAGTTAAACTAATATGGCAGGGGGATGGGAACCAATGCAGGGAGACAGAGGAAAACAAAAAGGAGACAAAAGCAAAAGACAGAAAGGAGATGAGTAAAAGTGGAGGGCGGAGAAACCCAAGGCAAAAAACAAAAAGGGCCACTGTACAGCAAAATTCTAAAGGGTCAAAGTGTAATAAAAAGGCAAGCATGAAAGTTCGGTGCCTCAATGCAAGGAGTATTCGGAACACAGGAGAGGGCTCTGAGCTAGTTAGAATGGGTGAGAGCTCAGATGAACAGGATCCCAAGCAAGAATGCAAAAGGCAGGAGGCAACAGAGCAGAGTAGCACTGGGGTAAGTGTAAACCACAAGGTGATAGGAAGGGACAATATGTATGAATATAAAGGGGCTGGAGGAGGGGTCAAAACTAAAAATCATGGTTTAAAAACTAGTATTAAAACACTCTACCTAAATGCACGCAGCATTCGAAATAAAGTAAATGAGTTGACGGCACAAATCATTACAAATAGGTATGATTTGGTGGCCATTACAGAAACGTGGTTGCAGGGTGGCCAATACTGGGAATTAAACATACAGGGGTATCTGACAATTCGGAAAGATAGACAAGAAGGGAAAGGAGGTGGGGTGTTAATAAAGGAAGATATCAGGGCAGTTGTGAGAGACGATATTGGCTCTAATGAACAAAATGTTGAATCATTGTGGGTGGAGATTAGAGATAGTAAGGGGGAAAAAGTCACTGGTGGGTGTAGGCCCCCAAATAATAACTTCACGGTGGGGCGGGCAATAATCAAGGGAATAATGGAGGCATGTGAAAAAGGAACGGCAGTAATCATGGGGATTTTAACCTACATATCGATTGGTCAAATCAAATCGCACGGGGTAGCCTTGAGGAGGAATTCATAGAATGTATACGGGATTGTTTCTTAGAATAGTATGTTACAGAACCTACAAGGGAGCAAGCGATCTCAGATCTGGTCCTGTGTGATGAGACAGGAATAATAAACGATCTTCTAGTAAAAGATCCTCTCGGAATGAGTGATCACAGTATGGTTGAATTTGTAATACAGATTGAGGGTGAGGAAGTAGTGTCTCAAACGAGCATACTATGCTTAAACAAAGGGGACTACAGTGGGATGAGGGCAGAATTGGCTAAAGTAGACTGGAAACACAGACTAAACGGTGGCACAATTGAGGAACAGTGGAGGACTTTTAAGGAGCGCTTTCATAGTGCTCAACAAAAATATATTCCAGTGAAAAAGAAGGGCGGTAAGAGAAGGGATAACCAGCCGTGATAACCAAGGAAATAAAGGAGAGTATCAAATTAAAAACCAATGCGTATAAGGTGGCCAAGGTTAGTGGGAAACTAGAAGATTGGGGAAATTTTAAACGACAGCAAAGAATGACTAAGAAAGCAATAAAGAAAGGAAAGATAGATTATGAAAGTAAACTTGCGCAAAACATAAAAACTGATAGTGAAAGCTTTTACAGATATATAAAACGGAAAAGAGTGACTAAAGTAAATGTTGGTCCCTTAGAAGATGAGAAGGGGGATTTAATAATGCGAAATGTGGAAATGGCTGAGACCTTAAACAATTATTTTGCTTCGGTCTTCACAGTGGAAGCCACAAAAACCATGCCAAAAATTGCTGGTCACAGGTATGTGGGAAAGGAGGACCTTGAGACAATCACTATCACTAGGGGGGTAGTGCTGGACAGGCTAATGGATCTCAAGGTAGACAAGTCCCCTGGTCCTGATGAAATGCATCCCAGGGTATTAAAAGAGATGGTGGAAGTTATAGCAGATGCATTCGTTATAATCTACCAAAATTCTCTGGACTCTGGGGAGGTACCAGCGGATTGGAAAGCAGCTAATGTAACGCCTCTGTTTTAAAAGGGGGGCAGACAAAAGGCAGGTAACTATAGGCCGGTTAGTTTAACATCTGTAGTGGGGAAAATGCTTGAAGCTATCATTAAGGAAGAAATAGCGGGACATCTAGATATGAATAGTGCAATCAAGCAGATGCTACATGAAGGGGAAATCATGTTTAACTAATTTACTGGAATTCTTTGAGGATATAATAAGCATGGTGGATAGAGGTGTACTGATGGTTGTGGTGTATTTAGATTTCCAAAAGGCATTCGATAAGGTGCCACACAAAAGGTTATTGCAGAAGATAAAGGTACGCGGAGTCAGAGGAAATGTATTAGCATGGATCGAGAATTGGCTGGCTAACAGAAAGCAGAGAGTGGGGTTAAATGGGTCCTTTTCGGGTTGGAAATTGGTGGTTAGTGGTGTGCCACAGGGATCGGTGCTGGGACCACAACTGTTTACAATATACATAGATGACCTGGAAGAGGGGACAGAGTGTAGTGTAACAAAATTTGCAGATGACACAAAGATTAGTGGGAAAGTGGGTTGTGTAGAAGACACAGAGAGGCTGCAAAGAGATTTAGATAGGTTAAGCGAATGGGCTAAGGTTTGGCAGATGGAATACAATGTCAGAAAGTGTGAGGTCATCCACCTTGGAAAAAAAAACAGTAAAAGGGAATATTATTTGAATGGGGAGAAATTACAACATGCTGCGGTGCAGAGGGACCTGGGGGCCCTTGTGCATGAATCCCAAAAAGTTTAGTTTGCAGGTGCAGCAGGTAGTCAGGAAGGCGAATGGAATGTTGGCATCATTGCGAGAGGGATGGAGTACAAAAGCAGGGAGGTCCTGCTGCAACTGTATAGGGTATTGGTGAGGCCGCACCTGGAGTACTGCGTGCAGTTTTGGTCACCTTACTTTAGGAAGGATATACTAGCTTTGGAGGGGTACAGAGACGATTCACTAGGCTGATTCCAGAGATGAGGGGGTTACCTTATGATGATAGATTGAGTAGACTGGGTCTTTACTCGTTGGAGTTCAGAAGGATGAGGGGTGATCTTATAGAAACATTTAAAATAATGAAAGGGATAGACAAGGTAGAGGCAGAGAGGTTGTTTCCACTGGTCGGGGAGACTAGAACTAGGGGGCACAGCCTCAAAATACGGGGGAGCCAATTTAAAACCGAGTTGAGAAGGAATTTCTTCTCCCAGAGGGTTGTGAATCTGTGGAATTCTCTGTCCAAGGAAGCAGTTGAGGCTAGCTCATTGAATGTATTCTAATCACAGATAGATAGATTTTTAACCAATAAGGGAATTAAGGGTTATGGGGAGCGGGCGGGTAAGTGGAGCTGAGCCCATGGCCAGATCAGCCATGATTTTGTTGAATGGCGGAGTAGGCTCGAGGGGCTAGATGGCCTACTCCTGTTCCTAATTCTTATGTTCTTATGTTCTTATAACAGTTTCTTAACCGATAAGGGATTAAGGGGTTATGGGCAGGGAAGTGGAGCTGAGTCCATGATCGGATCAGCCATGATCATATTAAATGGTGGAGCAGGCTCGAGGGGCCGTATGACCTACTCCTGCTCCTATTTCTTATGTACATGGCCTTCTTTGACCTCACAAACATAGAAACATAGAAAATAGGTGCAAGAGTAGGCCATTCGGCTCTTCGAGCCTGCATCACCATTCAATATGATCATGGCTGATCATTCACCTCAGTACCCCATTCCTGCTTTCTCTCCATACCCCTTGATCCCTTTAGCCTTAAGGGCCACATCTAACTCCCTTTTGAATATATCTAACGAACTGGCCTCAACAACTTTCTGTGGTAGAGAATTCCACATGCTCACAAGTCTCTGAGTGAAGAAGTTTCTCTTCATCTTGATCCTAAATGGCTTACCCCTTATCCTTAGACTGTGACCCCTGGTTCTGGACTTCCCCAACATGGGGAACATTCTTCCTGCATCTAACCTGTCCAATCCCATCAGAATTTTATATGTTTCTATGAGATCCCCTAAGCCTAGTCGATCCAGTCTTTCTTCATATGTCAGTCCTGTCATCCCAGGCATCAGTCTGGTGAACCTTCGCTGCACTCCCTCAATAGCAAGAACGTTCTTCCTCAGATGAGATCATCAAAACTGTACACAATATTCAGGTGTGACAGTAAGACCTCCCTGCTCCTATACGTGAGGGACTAAGGAGCATCCTCCTCCGTTTCGGCTGCCCCTAAAAGTTTGTCACCATCCTCCATCTGCTCCACAATGACATGCAGGCCGTGATCCTGACCAACGGATCCACCACAGACCCAATCCACATCCGGACCAAGGTCAAGCATCACGTCAACGCTCTTCTCCATCTTCCTCACTGCAATGCTCCATCTCACGCTCAACAAACTCCCCGCTGGAGTGCAACTAAACTACAGAACCAGTGAGAACCTGTTCAAACTTCGCCGCCTCCAGGCTAGATCCAAGACCGTCCCATCCTTTGTCATCGAACTACAGTACGCAGATGACGCTTGCGTCTGCGCGTATTCAGAGGCTGAACTCCAAGCCATCGTCAACATCTTCACCGAGGCATACGAAAGCATGGGCCTTACACTAAACATCCGTAAGAAAAAGGTCCTCCACCAACCTGACCCCGCCACACAGCACTGCCCCCCGCCGGTCACCAAAATCAACGGCGCGGCCTTGGGCAATGTGGGACATTTTCCAAACCTCGGGAGCCTACCATCAGCAAGGGCAGACATCGGCGACGAGGTCCAACACCGTCTCCAGTGTGCCAGAACAGTCTTCGGTTGCCTGAGGAAAAGATTGTTCGAAGACCAGGACCTCAAATCTGGCACCAAGCTTATAGTCTGCAGGGTATTAGTGATACCCACCCTCCTGCATGGCTCAGAGGCGTGGACCACATACAGTAGACCAAGATCCTACAAATCCCCTGGGAGGACAGATGCACCAACATCAGTGTTCTTGATCAGGCCAACATCCTCAGCATCGAAGCACTGACCACACTCGACCAGCTCCGATGGGCGGGCCACATCTTCCGCATGCCCGACACGAGACTCCCAAAGCAAGCGCTCTACTTGGAACTTCTACACGGCAAGCGAGCCCCAGGTGAGCAGAGGAAACATTTCAAGGACACCCTCAAATCCTCCTTGATAAAGTGCAACATCCCCAGCGACACCTGGGAGTCCCAGGCCCAAGATCGCCCTAAGTGGAGGAAGAGCATCCGGGAGGGCGCTGAGCACCTCGAGTCTCGCCGGCGAGAGCATGCAGAAATCAAGCGCAGGCAGCGGAAGGAGCGTGTGGCAAACCTATCCCACCCTCCCTTACCCTCAACGACTGTCGGTCCCACCTGTGACAGAGACTGTAATTCCCGTATTGGACTGTACAGTCACCTGAGAACTCACTTTTAGAGTGGAAGCAAGTCTTCCTCGATTCCGAGGGACTGCCGATGATGATGATGTAATGTAGGAAATCGTAAATAGAGTTTGCAACCCTGGGCAATGCTTCAGAATATGGTGCCTTTCTCAGAAAGCAACGTCAGTTGTGTCGGCTGCCAGACGGCTGTGGGTAGAGTTTACAATGGAGACTTTCAGCTGACTATGATTCAATGTTTCCGCCAAATGAGTCCGGCCACCAATGTTCCTCTTTCCTATCAAATTTATCGGCTGACATGCAGCTCTCCTCCGCGATTACCACAGCTCCCATTTGGACATCGTTCTGCTTCTCTGTACACAGACACTCCACTCCCTTGCTCCAAATCACTCCACACACGTTTCCCCTCGGGGACATTAAGGCTGGCAAACTTCTCAACGAGGGCTAGAAATTGGCCTCCTTTGCGCCCCCCATTAGTGCCTCCAGGGGGGGATAATGGGGCGTGCCGGCTCTGTGACCGGGCGCGGCGCGAGTACCGACACCCGCACAATTCCCCGTGAGGTTTGCGGTGGCGGTAACCCCTAACACCATAATCCTCTGCACCCCGGAGATTGCGACGTCATCGTGCTGCGCATCGCCCCGGTAACGCCACGATCCCCTGCACGTTGTCGTGCTGTGCATCGCCCTGGTAACGCTCCGGACCCACACTGCGGTTCCGGTCCCTGCAGTATCGCCCCGGTAACGCTCCGGACCCACACTGCGGTTCCGGCCCCCACAGCATCGCCCCGGTAACGCTCCGGACCCACACTGCGGTTCCGGTCCCTGCAGTATCGCCCCGGTAACGCTCCGGACCCACACTGCGGTTCCGGCCCCCACAGCATCGCCCCGGTAACGCTCCGGACCCACGCTGTAGTTCCGTCCCCCGCAGCATCGCTCCGGTAACGCTCCGGACCCACACTGCGGTTCCGGCCCCCAAAGCATCGCCCCGGTAACGCTCCGGACCCACACTGCGGTTTCGGCCCCTGCAGCATCGCCGGGCGACCACACCGACATTGGCACGAGGCGGTGTAAGTGCGGCCGGCCGGCTGGGAGCGCTGTTTAAAGGCGATGATGGTCGGGTAAGTAAAAAAATGTCTTTTCGGCCCTTCGGTTATTTTTTTTTTCCAATCCAATGGAGCCGCGATGGATCAGCCCTGCGATCTGTGAGAGGGCTCGGGGCGGATCGCGGCAGCTGTTGGCGACGAGGGACGTTGTTTCCATGTGGAGCCTGCAGCGATGGTCCTTCCCTTTGAGGGAAGGAAGGGGCCTCCGATCCCGGCAGCGCTGCACGGGACATTGGGCACACGCTGCCCCGCCACCGCCCCTCCTGCCACCATTAGCGTGCCAAGGGAAGTGGCAGTGTTTGATTTGGCGCTCCACCTCCTTCCTGGAGCATTAACCGGAAGTTCGCGTCGGAGACCCTCGTGTGCACCCGCCGATACTCTTGCACCCATAAAAGTTATCGCCACGAATGGGTCGCCGCGCAATTTCTCCCCCTTACTGTTTAAGGTAACCATGGTCCCCCCCCCGCCCCCCGATGCATACTCTCCTCTGCTCTTTGAATCATAGCCTCCCACTTCTACTGTGCCAAGAGGTTGTGAGGTCATTGCCTGACCTTGACCCTCTTGGGGAATTGAGGTGATATTTCAGAGTGTGGAATGTTCTGATGGGGCTGGATCATGCTTCTCATGGGCCTCCTTCCCTTGGAGCCTAAAAGCCGGGCCCTCCTTTGCCAAGTTGGACAGCAACACCACAACTGAGGAGTCTTTAAGGTGGACGCCACAATGCCCTGGAGAAGCAGTACATGGTGACATACACAAAATGACCACTCAGTTATATCAAATCTCGACTTAGCAGTTCAAGGTGGCAGCCTTCCACCATGTTCTCAGGAAAACGAGGGTTGGGTAATGAATGCCAACCTTGTTCGTGACACCCACGTCCCACAAGTTAAATATAAATATATATAATCAATAGGCTTAACATGGCGGATAACGTAGCTGGGTGTGGTAGCTGTGGTTAGAGGAAAAAAGTCACCGATGGTAAGTGATCTTGGTTAGGTGAATGCGTTTATACAGGATGAGATTGAAACATAGAAACATAGAAAATAGGAGCATTAGTAGGCCATTCGGCCCTTCGAGTCTGCACCACTATTCAATATGATCATGGCTGATCCTCTATCTCAGCACCATATTCCAGCTTTCTCCCCATACCCCTTGATGCCTTTTGTTTCTAGAAATCTATCTATCTCCCTCTTAAATATATTCAGTGACTTGGCCTCCACAGCTTTCTGTGGTAGAGAATTCCACAGGTTCACCACCCTCTGAGTGAAAACATTTCTCCTCATCTTGGTCCTAAATTTCCTACCCCCGTATCCTGAGACTGTGACCCCATGTTCTTGACATCCCAGTCAGGGGAAAACATCCTCCCCGCATCCAGTCTTGTTCCCAAGAGCGGATTCTGCTGGGTGATGCTGAGAGCAAACCACAGTCCACAGTGTCAGCTGTGCCTCAGTAGGTAAAACTCTTGCCTCTGAAGTCAGAAGATTGTGGCTTCAGGGACTTGAGCACAAAAAAAATCCAGGCTGACTCTCCAGTGCAGTGCTGAGGGAGTTCTGCACTGTCAGAGGTACGGTCTTTTGGATGAGATGTTAAACCGAGGCCCCGTCTGCCCTCTCAGGTGGATGTAAAAGATCCCATGCTACTATTTCGAAGAAGAGCAGGGGAGGTGTCCTAGGGCCAGTATTTATCTCTCAACCAACAAAACAAAAAACAGATTATCTGGTCATTATCCCATTGCTGTTTGTGTGTGCAAATTGGCTGCCGCGTTTCCCACATTACAACAGTGACTATTCTTCCAAAAGTGCTTCATTGGCTATAAAGTGCTTCGAGACGTGTGGCGGTCATGAAAGGCGCTATATAAATCCAAGTCTTTCTTTTCAAACTGTCTCAGCACAAGCCAACTGCGTGATACAGTTCATTTCCTGACACCAACAGTCAGGGATGCAGAATGGGCACTGTGGGTGCGTTTCACTGATAATAACGCCAGGCAGGAGTACACAATCTGTCTCTGCTGCCAGCTGGTCTCCCTGGCATGACTTATTGTCAATCTCAGTCGCTGTCATGCAATGAAACCTGGCTGGAAGGAGCCCCATATTCAATGTAAAATGGGTGTTGTTAAAAAAAGGCTAATTACTTCTTTTAAATTTTTGATGAATTGTTACTTGCATGGAATACCATAAAAGTTTTGGAAAACCTTAAATAACTTGTACTGCCACATATGAATTATTGCAAATTTTCATATACACACACAATGCTTTTCTTTTGTTTAACATAATCGTGTGTGTATATATTTGGCAGTATATGTTATTTAAGGTTTTTAAGAAGGGGCTTGGCCTTCGGGCCTATTTGAAATGAACGGACTCAACATCTACCCGAAACTCAGAAAATGGAGGCCTCGATATCATTACCCCTTCGTTCAATGGACTGCGGAGACACTGTGAGGCATTTACTGCATCTGCTCGCGGGAATTGAGACCTGGAAACTAACACCTGGGGCACTCAGAACAGCGAGCCAGTGAGGTCATGACAACAACAACAACTTGTATTTATATAGCACCGTTAACGTCCCAAGGCGCGTTACAGGAATATTATGAGATTAAAAATTTGACACCGAGCCACGTAATTTAGCGCAGGTGACCAAAAGCTTGGTCAAAGAGGTAGGTTTTAAGGAGCGTCTTGAAGGAGGAAAGAGAGGTAGAGAGGCGGAGAGGTTTAGGGAGGGAGTTCCAGAGCTTGGGGCCGAGGCAACGGAAGGCACGGCCACCAATGGTTGAGCGATTATAATCAGGGATGCTCAAGAGGGCAGAATTAGGGCAGACATCTTGGGGTGGGTTGTGAGGTTGGAGATTACGGAGATTATGACGACAGGAACAATCTTCCTGGCCCCGCTCTCACAAGAATAACACTGGGAGGACTGTTCCTGTGTAGCATAACTTCTACCACAATGACAGGTTGGAGAAAGCAATACAGCTACGTGACAGATAGCTCTGTGCAAAAATAACTGGCTACAGACCAAGAACCTGTCCATTGGCAGTGAAAGAGCTGCCAATATTAGTTTGCAAATCCTGTGCCATTTGACAAAGATAACCAGGACTATGTTACCTAAAGCCACAAAACAGGTGGGTGCCTGGATCACTGGTTTGAGCACAGGATCGAGGCCGCACACCTTTATCTCAGAGTTGGGAGAGTTTAACGGTGAACTCCTCCAGGAGGTACCGAATATCCTGGAGATGCCGAGCTTATGGTGAAAAATAAACCCTTCTCACCCGTGGCTCACTGGGTAGTGCTCTCATCTCCGAGTCAGAAGGTTCAAATCCCACTCCAGGGACTTGAGCACATAAAACTAGGCTGACACTCCAGTGTTGTACTGAGGGAGTGCTGCACTGTCGGAGGTGCTGTCTTTCGGATGGGACGTTAAACTGAGGTCCCCATCTGCTCTCTCAGGTGGATGTAAAAGATCCCATGGCACTATTTCAAAGAAGAGCAGGGAAGTTATCCCCGATGTCCTGGGCCACTATTTATCCCTCAATCAACATAACAAAAACAGATTACCTGGTCATTATCACATTGCTGTGTGTGGAAGCTTGCTGTGCGCAAATTGGCTGCTGCATTTCCCACATTACAACAGTGACTACATTCCAACAGTGCTTTATTGGCTGTAAAATGCTTTGGGATGCCCTGAGGTTGTGAAAGTCGCTATATAAATGCAAGTTCTTTCTTTGCTGAGGTACAGCTTCATGTTTGCTCCAGGTCGGGAAACTCGGAAGAACGGTCTCCCACAGGCCCTGCCAAATGTAACAGCAGGGTTGGATTTGCTTGGGAAGCCTCTGAATCCCATCCGCTGCGAGACAGATCGAGAGGCTGCCTGACTGGGCGGGCCTACAGCACCACGCCGTGCACAGGAGGGAGGGGTCAGGTGGGGGCCAGGGTCAGCAAGAGCTGCAAGAGGGAGGGGGGTGGGTGGTCTTACAGGCCGGGAGCAGTACAAGGGGGGCGGGGAGGGGTGGTCTGCAGAAGATTGGTGCGATGGGTCACTGGGCAGCCGAAGGAGCAGGGAGGGGGTCTGAAGGGATGGGGGGGGGGGGCGTGGGGAAACAGCATGGTGAAGGCTAGAGGAGCAGAGTGGGAGGCCTGGGGGGGTATTAGTGGCCTGGTGTGGGGGAGGGGTGAGGAGGTTGGGTGTGGGGAGGGAGAGTGTGAGGGGGGGTGAAGGAGTATGAAGGAGGTTGGTGGCGGGGGTGAGGGAGAGTGGAGGCAGTTGAGGGAGGGAGGGTGGGAGGGGAGTTGAGGGAGGGTGAGGGGGATTGACGGAGGGGGTGAAGGAGGATGGGGGAGTGTGAGGGAGGGTGGGTGGGGTGAGGGAGAGTGGGGGGGGTGAAGAGGGAGGGGGGTGAGGGAGTATGAGAGAGGTTGGTGGCGGGGGATGAGGGAGAGTGGAGGGCAGTTGAGGGAGGGTGGGAGGGGAGTTGAGGGAGGTTGGGAGGGGAATTGAGGGAGGGTGAGGGGGATTGATGGAGGGGGTGAAGGAGGATAGGGGTAGTGTGAGGGATGGTGGGGGGGAATTGAGGGAGGGTGAGGGGGATTGAGGAAGGGATGAAGGAGGATGGGGGAGTGTGAAGGAGGGTGGGGGGAATTGAGGGAGGGTGAGGGGGATTGACGGAGGGGGTGAAGGAGGATGGGGGGAGTGTGAGGGAGGGTGGGGGGAATTGAGGGAGGGTGAGGGGGATTGAGGGAGCGGGTGAAGGAGGATGGGGGGAGTGTGAGGGAGGGTGGGTGATGAGGGAGGGTGGAGGGGGTTGAAGGAAGGTAGGGAGTGGAATGAGGGAGGATGGGGGAAGTGTGAGGGAGGTTGGGGGAATTGAGGGAGGGTGAGGGGGATTGAGGAAGGGGTGAAGGAGGATGGGGGGAGTGTGAGGGAGGGTGGGTGATGAGGAAGGATGGGGAGGTGATGAGGGAAGGTGGAGGGGGTTGAAGGAAGGTAGGGAGGGGAATGAGGGAGGGTGGGGGGACTCCAACAGCAGAGGGTGGGGGGGTCCTGGATGCAGCAGTCCCCACCTTGCTGTAATTGCCGGGTGTTACGACTTGTGTGACACTTGTACAATGTGTAAGGCTTCTGGCCTTATTATAAAAGTTAAACAGAGGCCCCGCCTCCTGACAGCTGGCCCCGCCCCCCATCCTGACTATATTAAAACTGGAAGTGGGCGTGTCAGAGGCAGCTTCCGGTCGGGAATCCCATATTCAACAATTTAACTCGCCTGGTTTGTTATAGGTTGGGCCCATTGAGTCTGGACTGGGGGATTTGACCGTGGGAGGCGGGGGATTGAGAAAACCTTGTTCCTCAGCCAACCTCCAGCAATAGCCATGCAGGCCGACAGTCCGGGCTCTACCTCCCAGCGCTGAGGCCCACCCGCGAGCCGCTCCCTCAGCCCAGAGCTGGGATCTTGCTGCTCTCAGTAGCTCAGCACCACACTCGTCAGTCCACTTGCCAACCGAGCCATCGCCTAGCAACAGCTTTTAAAGACTTTTTTTAAATTCAGTGTATCCTTATCTCCCTGCGAGGTATTTATTTTAAACCTATTTCCCCAAATGACAACCCTGACTACACACCAAAAGTTCTTCATTGGCTGCACAGCGCTTTGAGATGTCCGCTGGTTGTGAAAGGCGCTTTCTTTCTTTTATACTTGGAGGGGGCGAGGCTGAAAGGACCATGGATATACTTAATGGGAAATTGTCAGGTGGGTGCAAGTCTTTTTTATTTTAATTTTATACTTGGAAATCATTGTGCCGGCTCAGACAGTCAATCCCTGTCCGGCTCCATAACAGATGCTGTGGGAAGGATTCCTCATCCCTCGCTCTGCTGCGTTGCCTAGGTAACCATTCCAGCCTGGAACGGCAGGCCAATAACGCTGGTGAGCTGCTGGTTTACTGGGGCTGGCAGTCAACGGGAGTCTCGGTCAATGCGACATGCCAGTCAGTGAGTCGACGAGAAAGTTCCGTTCTGTTTGGGGGCTAAGTGAATTCTCCAGCTCCCGAGCTAACACCACGTTCCAGTTCCCAGAGCAAGCACAGGGAGGGAGGGCTGTTTTGTAAGGAGAGATTGTGTAGAATGGGCCCATACTCTCTGGAGTTTAGAAGAATGAGAGGTGATCTCATTGTAACATACAAGATTCTGAAGGTTATTGATAGGGTAGATGCTGAGAGGCTGGAGAATCTAGAACTAGGGGGCACAGTATCAGGATAAGGGCCATTTAGGACAGCGATGAGGAGAAATGTCTTCACTGAGAGGGTTGTGAATCTTTGGAATTCTCTGCCCCAGAGGGCTGTAGATACTGAATCTCTGAATATATTCAAGACTGAGCTGGAATAATAAATGATCTCCCAGTAAAAGATCCTCTAGGAATGAGTGATCACAGTATGGTTGAATTTGTAATACAGATTGAGGGTGAGGAAGTAGTGTCTCAAATGAGCGTACTATGCTTAAACAAACGGGACTACAGTGGGATGAGGGCAGAGTTGACTAAAGTAGACTGGAAACACAGACTAAACGGTGGCACAATTGAGGAACAGTGCAAGACTTTTAAGGAGCTCTTTCATAGTGCTCAACAAAAATATATTCCAGTGAAAAAGAAGGGTGGTAAGAGAAGGGATAACCAGCTGTGGATAACCAAGGAAATAAAGGAGAGTATCAAATTAAAAACCAATGCGTATAAGGTGGCCAAGGTTAGTGGGAAACTAGCAGATTGGGAAAATTTTAAACGACAGCAAAGAATGACTAAAAAAGCAATAAAGATAGGAATGATAGATTACAAAAGTAAACTTGCACAAAACATAAAAACAGATATATAAAATGGAAAAGAGTGACTAAAGTAAATGTTGGTCCCTTAGAAGATGAGAAGGGGGATTTAATAATGGGAAATGTGGAAATGACTGAGACCTTAAACAATTATTTTGCTTCGGTCTTCACAGTGGAAGACACAAAAACCATGCCAAAAATTGCTGGTCATGGGAATGTGGGAAGGGAGGACCTTGAGATAATCACTATCACTAGGGGGGTAGTGCTGGACAAGCTAATGGGACTCAAGGTAGACAAGTCCCCTGGTCCTGATGAAATACATCCCAGGGTATTAAAAGAGATGGCGGAAGTTATAGCAGATGCATTCGTTATAATCTACCAAAATTCTCTGGACTCTGGGGAGGTACCAGCAGATTGGAAAGTAGCTAATGTAACGCCTCTGTTTAAAAAAGGGGGCAGACAAAAGGCAGGTAACTATAGGCTGGTTAGTTTAACATCTGTAGTGGGGAAAATGCTTGAAGCTATCATTAAGGAAGAAATAGCGGGACATCTAGATCGGAATAGTACAATCAAGCAGACGCAACATGGATTCATGAAGGGGAAATCATGTTTAACTAATTTACTGGAATTCTTTGAGTATATAATAAGCATGGTGGATAGAGGTGTACCGATGGATGTGGTGTATTTAGATTTCCAAAAGGCATTCGATAAGGTGCCACACAAAAGGTTACTGCAGAAGATAAAGGTACGCGGAGTCAGAGGAAATGTATTAGCATGGATAGAGAATTGGCTGGCTAACAGAAAGCAGAGAGTCGGGATAAATGGGTCCTTTTTCGGGTTGGAAATCGGTGGTTAGGGATCGGTGCTGGGACCACAACTGTTTACAATATACATAGATGCCCTGGAAGAGGGGACAGAGTGTAGTGTAACAAAATTTGCAGATGACACCGAGATTAGTGGGAAAGCAGGTTGTGTAGAGGACACAGAGAGGCTGCAAAGAGATTTAGATAGGTTAAGCGAATGGGCTAAGGTTTGGCAGATGGAATACAATGTCGGAAAATGTGAGATCATCCACTTTGGAAAAAAAACCAGTAAAAGGGAATATTATTTGAATGGGGAGAAATTACAACATGCTGCGGTGCAGAGGGACCTGGGGGTCCTTGTGCATGAAACTCTTTTGAGCTATCTCAAAAAGTTAGTTTGCAGGTGCAGCAGGTAATCAGGAAGGCGAATGGAATGTTGGCCTTCATTGCGAGAGGGATGGAGTACAAAAGCAGGGAGGTCCTGCTGCAACTGTATAGGGTATTAGTGAGGCCGCACCTGGAGTACTGCGTGCAGTTTTGGTCACCATTCTTAAGGAAGGATATAATAGCTTTGGAGGGGGTACAGAGACGATTCACTGGGCTGATTCCGGAGATGAGGAGGATACCTTATGATGATAGATTGAGTAGACTGAGTCTGTACTCGTTGGAGTTCAGAAGGATGAGGTGTGATCTTATAGAAACATTTAAAATAATGAAAGGGATAGACAAGATAGAGACAGAGAGGTTGTTTCCACTGGTCGGGGAGACTAGAACTAGGGAGCACAGCCTCAAAATACTGGGGAGCCAATTTTAAACTGAGTTGAGAAAGAATTTCTTCTCCCAGAGGGTTGTGAATCTGTGGAATTCTCTGCCCAAGGAAGCAGTTGAGGCTAGCTCATTGAATGTATTCAAGTCACAGATAGATAGATTTTTAACCAATAAGGGAATTAAGGGTTACGGGGAGCGGGCGGGTAAGTGGAGCTGAGTCCACGGCCAGATCTGCCATGATCTTGTTGAATGGCGGAGCAGGCTCGAGGGACTAGATGGCCTACTCCTGTTCCTAATTCTTATGTTCTTATGTTCTTCTGGATAGATTCTTGGAGTCTAAGGGAATCGAGGGATATGGAGATCGGGCGGGAAAGTGGAGTTGAGGTCGATGATCAGCCATCATCATCAAAGGCGGTCCCTCGAACGAGGATGACTTGCTTCCACGAGAGTTCACAGATGTTTCAATGAAGGACCCGATGAACTCCAGTTGAGGGGGTGGAAGATGCCTGGGCGTGGATTTTTTTAACGTGTGGTGACCGTTGCACATCAGCCACCACAGGGGCTTGACAGAACTAGGTCTTGGTCCAGTGGCTAGGGTTAACCAGGACGACTGGAGACCTGCTCTGCTGCACAGACCTAGTGCGCACACATATCGCAGTGTGGGCAGGTCCGTGCTGCCCCTGGGCCCTCGGCTCTTCTGGCCCCATACCCTCATTTGCCGCATCTCCGCCCACGATGTTTCAGGGCCCGGCGCTCCAGCTCTATTTATAGCCCCGACCTGCGGTGGTGTTCTCTCACAGATCGGAGCGGCCCACGCTGTTCAAGGGCCCGGCGCCCTCAATCAGCCGAGATCTTATTGAATGGTGGAGCAGGCTCGAGGGGCCGTATGGCCGACTCCTGCTCCTATTTCTTATGTTCTTATGTTTTTCTTTAACCTCCCTGGCAACTGAATGCGAGAACTCGTTAATATTATTACATCAGTTCCAAATATTCAGCCAGTTCCGCCTACACATGCATCATTTCTTCCCCTTTCCACATTCAGAGCACCAGTCGCAGGTTGCACACATATCACAGGGGCTGATTCCCCCGCCTTGCGATGTGGATGTGGTTTCACTGCAAGAGCTGGTTCCTGTTTATCCAAAATCCCCTCCCCTGTTCACACTGCAGGCTGGATTCAGTGAACTGCAACTAATGCGAGTGCAATGTGCAGCACATGGCAGGTCCAGCATGCCACTGTCAAGCGGTGCTTCCAGCTTCTCATCCCACACTGGGTTGCCAATACTCCAGGAACTGAAGCTCGATCTCCTGCACACTGCTGCCAGCAACACCCGGGGAGAAAAATCACAGGGCATTAAATGCAAAGTGTGTTTTAATTATTGGAGATGGGAAAGAGAGGCTGATTAACTGAAAACCAAGGTCAGGTTACGTGATGAACTCGAGCCCCACTCCAGCACTTGAATGTGTCAGTATTTGCAGGGCGTCCCTGGGATTATGTCAGTATTTACAGGGGGTTCCCCGGGAAAGTGTCAGTATTTACAGGGGATCTCCGGGAGTGTGTCAGTATTTACAGGGGGTCCCTGGGATTGTCAGTATTTACAGGGTGGCCCCGGGTGGGTGTCAGTATTTACAGGAATCCCCGGGTGTGTGTCAGTATTTAGAGGGGTCCCCGGGAAGTGTGTCGATATTTACAGGAATCCCCGGGAGTGTGTCAGTATTTAGAGGGGTCCCCGGGAGTGTGTCGATATTTAGAGGGGTCCCCGGGAGTGTGTCAGTATTTAGAGGGATCCCGGGGAGTGTGTCAGTATTTAGAGGGGTCCCGGGGAATGTGACAGTATTTACAGTGGGTCCCGGGGAGTGTGTCAGTATTTAGAGGGGGTCCTGGGGCGTGTGTCGGTATTTAGAGGGGTCCTGGGGAGTGTGTCAGTATTTACAGGGAGTCCCCGGGAGTGTGTCAGTATTTACAGGGATCCCGGGGAGCGTGTGGGTATTTAGAGGGGGTCCCGGATGTGTGTCACTATTTAGAGGGGTCCCGGGGAGTGTGTTGATATTTACAGGGGATCCCACAATGTAGTTTGTAAAGCGTGGTGCCTGTGGGCATGGGGAAACTGTTGGTGAAATCAGTCAGTGGTGAGTAATGCTACTCACGGATTACTGGCTCCTCACTGAATGCCTCCTCCCCCACTCCATCTGCCCACAACGTCATCCCCCACCAGCTATTTCACACAATTAATGATCTTAAGCTCCATCTGCCAAGTGCCAAATCCCAAACCCTGGGTGATCTGCACGCTCTGTCTCTCTGCCTTTACCATTCCACTCGGCTCTGTCCTTCACTCCTCATGGTCAGTGTCAGCATGACCCGAGAGGCTGAGTGGAACCCAGCCCAGCCCTGCCCTCGCTGGCACGGCAGAGCCCAGCAGCTGTGGCAACTTGTTTAGCAGCGTGGAGGCCCCGACCTGCCCGAGAACACCAGCGGCAGGTCGGGGCCATAAAAGGAGTGTCGTGGAGGCCCCGGGGACAGCGTGGCAGCGTACCACTCCAGGGAGCGGTGTGGAGATCCCGGGGAGCAGCGTGGCTGCGTACCATCCAGGGAGCAGCACGAACTGGTGCAGAAGGGCGACGGCAGCGAAGAGTGACGTCATTAAGGTCCAGGTTGGTGATTGGAGCGTGGGTAGACACAGGAGCGGCGAGAGACTGTAGAGGGACGTGATCGGGGCCCAGGGGAGACGTGAGTTCGGGCCCAGGGGCAGCACGGGCCAGCCCACACTGCGATATGTTTGCGCACTAGGTCCATGCAGCAGAGCTGGTCTCCAGTCATCTTGGTAACCCTTGCCACTGGACCAAGACCTCGCTCGGCCAAGCCCGTGTGGTGGCTGGTGTGCAAAGGTCACCACATGTTAAAAAATCCACACGCAGGCATCTTCCACCCTTCAGAATATAGTTCGGGTTCTTCATTGAAACACCTGTGAACTCATCCTTTTTTAGCGTGGGAGCAAGTCATCCTCCTTTCGAGGGACTGCCAATGAGCAGAGCACGGCTACAAGGGTTAGCAAAGTCCAGGCAAGCTCGGAGCTATTATCCTGGGTCAGACCAGCCCATAGATGAGCTGTTTTTGCACAGACCAGCCCTGTCCATCAAGGTGTCTGTACAGCACAGTTCGTGGGATCTTCCTGTATAAACTGAAGACTGCTTTCTCGGCACATGGATCCGATCCAACTGTGAACTGGGGTGCTTACAAAGTGAGTCTGGTTAATCGCTCAGTGAACATTGGCACCGTCCAGTGTGCCCACTATCCTGTACATAGGCTCACATCAAGTCTTGTTAATTGAATGAGGTACTGGAGCCCTCGCGCTATCCCCAAAACCATGATCCAGGGAGTGTAATGTATGCACATGTGAGTGTGCTTAAAGTTTTAACCCAAAATAGTTGTAGAGCTATTGCCACCCAGTGCGGAGGGCCTCCTCGTAGGACTGCTCCTGGGCCTGGCCAAGGTGGCCATTAACAGGTCCAGGCAGCGGGCGGTCGAGGGGGTCGTTCAGCCCGACTGCCTGCCTCTCTTCTGCGGTTACAGCCGGGCCAGGATGTCCCTGGTGATGGAGTACACGGTGTTCACCAGTACGCTCGCGGCCTTCCACAAGAGGTAGGTGCCGGAGGGACTGGAGTGCATCATTTCAACAGGGAACAAAATTTTAAATTTCATTTGATTCGTCAAGGTTCCCTTTAATGTTTTAGTTAATTTGTAGATTTCTACGTTCTTACAAAAGGGGGCATTTGATTTAAAGTTATACCAAAATATTTGTAGAGCTGTTGAATTGGGAGTGGCTTAGTCAGTCACGTGATGTTCACAAGACTCAATAAAACCCTAGCCAGTTGGGTTCGGGGGCCCATGATGAGGCAGGTGGTTGTGAGCCTGGTGGATGAACTGGTAATGTGTCGTGTGACTGTTAAACCTTTGCTAATAAACCAACTAGTTCTTAATAGCAATGTGTTGTTATGAATTCTTAAGCAAAGAATCCATGAAGCAAATACATTGCAGGGAGAGTCACAAAGAGTCCTGTGCCAGGAACAGTAAAGCAATCCTCAATCAGCAACGGTGCTGTGGCTCACTGATCTTCAGGGAAGGAGACCTGCCGTCCTTACCCGGTCTGGCCGATATGTGACTCCAGTCCCACACCCAACATGGTTGACTCTGAACAACCCAGCGAGCCACACAGTTGTATTAAAACGGCAATGGATCAGGAAGAATCACAGAAAATTGACAGCAAGCAATTGGGAAAGTAAATGGAGTGTCAACCTTTATTACGAAGGAATTGGAGTATAAGAGTAAAGAAGTCTCACTGCAATTATACAGGGCCCTGGTGAGACCACACCTGGAGTACTGTGTAGAGTTTCGGGGGCTGAAATTGCCCCTATTTATAGCCCCGTCAGCACCTCCATGAGGCGCTAAATTGGCACAATGGCATTTTCGCCTGGGGGAGGAGGGTACTAGCGCCTCTGGGAAAATTGCCCCAGAGGTTTAGGGGGGGGGGGGAGGCACGTTCCAGCATCGCCGCGGCACACAATTAGCTCACCGGGCCGGCATGCAACAGGCAATCACATCATCGCCGTGTGCACCGACCCCTCACTGCCCCGTTTCTGCCCCACGGGGGAAATTGCCCCGTGGGCCGCCGGACATCCGCTTTAGGGCGCCCCTTTAGTGCCACAGGCCGCCATCTTTATTTGCTGGCTGACTCTTGAGTCGGCCCAACAATGGCGTCCACCAGGCACCATCGTGCAGCCCGGTATTCCATTTTGGCGGCCGGGTTGCCGGTCCGGTCCAGCGCGTGTCCCTGGTGGCCCAGTGGCGGCCACCAAAGGGCCTGCAGAGTACGTAGCGGCCCTCCCTTTTAACTGAGGGAGCTTCAGCGTAGCGCTGGCCTCCTCAGGAGTGCCCCTCTAAGGAAGCAGAGCATCGGAGACAGCGTTCCATTTCCTTTGAGGGGTGTACGGCCCAATTCCATATTGGGGGCAGGACTTCTGGGCCGGGCACGGGAAGTCCCGTCTCCCGGACTGCTACCACCCTAAATCGGGATTGTTATGTAAGACTTGCCACTAGGGGGCACACCTGTGGGAGACCTAAGGGTCACCTGTGCACCCTGGGGCAAGCAGGTATAAAAGGTGACTCACCATGCTGCATCCTCATTCTGGAGTCGGAATAAAGAGACCAAGGTCACAACAGTTTGAGCTTGCAATACAGTCCTGTGGATTTATTCTGAACACAACAGGGGTGACGGGCAATTTCCATCCTTGGTCTCCTTATCTAAGGAAGGATATACTTGCTGTAAAGGGAGTGCAACAAAGGCTCACCAGACTGATTCCTGGGATGGGGGGATTGTCCTATGAGGAGAGATTGAGTAGACTAGGCCTATATTCTCTTGAGTTTAGAAGATTGAGAGGTGATCTCATTGAAACATATACAATTCTTATAGAGCTCGACAGGGTAGATGCAGGGAGGATGCTTCCCCCTGGCTGGGAGTCTAGAACCAGGGATCACAGTCTCAGAGGTTGGCCATTTAGGACTGAGATGAGGAGAAACTTCTTCACTCAGAGGTTGGTGAATCTTTGGAATTCTCTACCCCAGAGAGCTGTGGAGACTCAATCTTTGAGCATATTCAAGACAGAGATCGATAGATTTTTGGATATTAAGGGAATCAAAGTATATGGCATTGGGCAGGAAAGTGGAGTTGAGGTAGTAGATCAGCCATGATCTTATTAAATGGCGGAGCAGGCTCGAGGGATCGAATGGCCTACTCCTCCTATTTCTTGTTATTAAGAAGGTTCTCACCTTAGGGCAACCAGGGATGGGCAATCAATGCTGGCCTTGCCCAAATCTGAAGAACCAATAAAAATGTGTTGAGGTAGAAGCCGGGAAGCAGTGATAGGACCTCCGACATGAGGGAAATCGTGTTAAGGTTTCACTTTTTAAATCAAGCTGAAATCACTCACGGAGGATAGAATATTGTCGCTGATTGAGTGCAGCCACGGAGCCAGCCCCAACTAATCTCCATCACACTGGGCCCCAATACAGCCCGGCCCCCATACAGGCCCCAGGTTAGTCGTCTCAACACTGCCTGCCGCTCCACAGTATTGAAGTGAAACAGGCCAGCATTTATCTCGCAGGTGCAGGTTTTAAGAATCAATAAAAATAAATACTTACATTTATATAGCACCACTGGAAGTCTCAAAGCCCTTTACAGCCAATTAAATACTTTTGGAGTGTAGGGAAACGGGGCCAATTTGTGCACAGCAAGCTCCCAAACAGCAATGTGATAATGACCAGATAATCTGTTTTTTTGTTATGTTGATTTGGGGATAAATATTGACCCCAGGACACCGGGGAGAACTCCCCTGCTCTTCTTTGAAATAGTGCCATGGGATCTTTTTTACGTCGACCTCAGAGGCCAGACGGGGCCTTGGTTTAACGTCTCATCTGAAAGACGGCACCTCCAAAAATGCAGCGCTCCCTCAGCACTGCACTGGGATTGTCAGCCTAGATTTTTGTGCACATGTCCCTATAGTGGGGTTTGAACCCACAACCTTCTAACTCAGAGGCAAGTGTGTTACCCACTGAGCCACGGCGACACTGAGACAATACTATTTGGCCACTATGGAGCAGTGTGCGACGGCCCGGCCCGGAAATCGGAGCACTCCCAGCCTGCAAGACCATCAGCAGGCCGGGGCCATTGGAGGGAGCAGCGTGCGGCGGCATGCCACTGCAGGAGGGCGACTGCTACGAAGCCAGGTCGCTGACTGCAGTGCGGGCAGGCACAGCAGGAGCAGCGAGGTCGGAGCGAAAGAGCGGCAAGAGTCCGTAGAGGGATGTGATCGGGGCCCAGGAGAGACGTGAGTTCAGGGCTCAGAAGAGGCGAGGGTCCAGGGGCAGCACGGGCCAGCCCACACTGCGATATGTGCGCGCACTAGGTCCGTGCAGCAGAGCGGGTCTCCAGTGGTCTTGGGTAATCCTTGCCACTGGACCAAGACCTAGCTCTGTCAAGCCCGTGTGGTGGCTGGTGTGCAACGGCCACCACACCTTAAACAAATCCACGCACAGGCATCTTCCACCCTTCAACATGTAGTTCGAGATCTGGAATATTATTGAAACACCTGTGAACTCATCCCTTTTCGGCGTGGAAGCAAGTCATCCTCGTTTCGAGGGACTGCCTATGTTGATGGCTATTGGGCTGCACAAATTCCTGACTTTATTGCAGCAAAGGAGAGTGGGATTTTGCCAGGAGCGGGATTTTTCTAATACGAGTCCCGTTTTGTAGCTGTACGACGGTTTGCTGAGTTTGCGAGCTCAGTAACAGAACCCCGGGCCGAGACTCTGCTCCCGAGGCATGGCAGCGCCACCTGCTGGACAATGCACGCATGTTGGCAGTCCGGTGAGGCCAAGACCGGGCTGGACTGTGACACCCCGGGCAATCGTGTAGCGCAGAGTGCTCACACTCGCCGTGTATGGCTGACACGTGAAGAACGCGTTGCCTGCGCTTTCAAAAAGGGGGCGAAAACTGCGAAACCAATATATCCCCTGCAGGTTCTGGGCCAGACATTCGTCTCTGCTATTCGTGACCGAGTATCAGCGCTGCGTATAACGGGCAGGCAATCTGATTCTGCCCCGTTCCCGAGATGAATTTCTCGGCTCCTGTATTTTAAAACTCACACTTTCTGAGCTGCCTCTTATAACCAGTGTTTCCGGGAGTGAGATGTGCTGCGGGTTTAGACTGGTGACTCTCTGATTTGATGGTCTACCTGTGTCTGATTGAACAAGACGATGCCTGAAGAAAACAGTTACCGCCAAGAAAGTAGTCAAGAAAACATCACTGAAGGGCGTCAAGAAACGCAGAAAAATGAGGAAGGAGAGTTCCACCATCTACTCCATCCTTGGAGAGCGGCGTGGAGGCCTCGCGGAGCAGCGCGAGCTGGTGCAGGAGGCGACGGCAGCGAAGAGTGACGTCATCAAGGTCCAGGTCGGTGATTGGAGCGTGGGCAGATGCAGCAGGAGCAGCGAGGTCGGGGTGAAGGAGCGGCCAGAGATTGTAGAGAGATGTGATCGGGGCCCAGGAGAAGCGTGAGTTTGGGGTCCAGAGGCAGCACGGACCAGCCCACACTACAATATGTGCGCGCACTAGGTCCGTGCAGCAGAGCAGGTCTCCAATCGTCTTGGGTAATCCTCGCCACTGGACCAAGACCTAGCTCTGTCAAGCCCGTGTGGTGGCTGCTGTGCAACATGCAGTTTGGGTCCTTAATTCGAGACACCTGTGAACTCTTCCTTTTTTGACGTGAAAGCAAGTCATCCTCGTTTCGAGGGACCACCGATGAGTGAGTGATGAGGGCTAACAGAAAGGCTACCTGCTTCTCCTTAGTTTCTACAGCGCGGGTTCTGATATCCACGTCCAGAGCTGCAATGACTGTGAAAGCTGATGAAGTCTCATCTCATAAGCTCGACAGCGATTTTTCCCAAGTCTGTGACCTTGCTCGAATAAATCGGGAGCGCCGGGAACGGGTTTCCACACTGACCGTGCTGCCACCCCTTTGGGCATACGCCAACCCCACACCGCCCGGCAGTGACCCCTCTCTGCCCCGCGCGGGAAATTGCCCCGCAGCAGCGAAGCCACCGCCGCTCGGTGTCCCCGGCGGGAAGCTGCGTGTTTCTGGGTGCCGCGTCTGCCCTTAAAAGGGGAGGGCGTTCTGCCGGCGCCTCCATTTTATTTTAATTGTCGGCCCAACAATGGTGGCCATGGGTTTGGCCGGGTCGCCCATACGCAACCCGGCAACCCCCCTCTTGGGTACCAACTGCTGGCCAGGCCGAAACCCTCCCTGGAGGCCCAGTGGGCCTAACTCTTCATCATAGGCAGTCCCTCGGAGTCGAGGAAGACTTGCTTCCACTCTTAAAATGAGTTTTTAGGTGGCTGAACAGTCCAGTACAAGAGCCACAGTCCCTGTCACAGGTGGGACAGATAGTCGTCGGTGCGTCTGTCCTTCCAGGGGATTTGCAGGATCTTGCGGAGACATAGTTGGTGGTATTTCTCCAGCGACTTGAGGTGTCTACTGTACATGGTCCATGTTTCTGAGCCATACAGGAGGGCGGGCCTAACTAAACCCCATGCAGAGCTCGCAGCGGCCCGCCCCTTTAACTGAAAGGGGAGGGCGTTGTGACGCGTCGGCATCGACCGACCCGACCCGACCCACCGGCACCCGGCGGAGAAAAATCTAATGAACGGTGAGTGTGTCTATACTTAGTCGGAGGGGGGTGCGATTTCGGCCCCATCACCTTCTAACGCTAACCATCCTCAGTCATAGCCCTGCAAAAATCAGCAAACGGTTTCAGACCTGCACGATGTGAGAAATTTCTGTTTTCAGAAAAAAGTTTATTGATAATTAACTTCCCCGCTGTGTGCACAACCCCAACCCAGCAGCCTCCATAAACACACACAATCACACTCCCACACTTACATGGGCCTTCACGTGTGCACACACATATCTCTCTCTCTCTCTCTCTCTCTCTCTCAGCCTCTTAGTGAACCTCTGCAGTCACACCCTGTTACCTACCTGAGCCTCGTACACACGAGGAAACCGCTCCCAGTTCAGTCAGCTCCACAGCTGATGTATAATCAGAGTTGGGACTGTGATCACCAGGGTCACATCGGAGACAAGTAGACGGGTCAGAGTAAAACTGTCAGCATGTTCATTTAGCAAAATGAATTCTAATTAAGTGACACTGTCCCATTCAGGATTACACAGGTATAAAGCGAGATCACATTTTAATTTGCTCCAGATACCCGAGCGACATTGCTCATTCACAACACCTGATGGCATAGTCTCCGGCCAAGTGTCAAGCTTTCAGTACAATCAGCTCCCTCTGCCTTTCCTCGTATGTATAAAGAATCAATCTGTTCCCTTCCTGGCCTCACTGACTACAGCCATCATGTGACAATGGACTGCCACCCCTCCATTAACCCTTGCCCTCTCCACTAACCCTGTGTCTTCAGCTCCTCTCCGCCTTAACCCTCCCCCTCTCCGAAATTGACCCTCCTGGGTCTGCATCTACCTGTCGCAGGTGCATTTGTCCATGACTTCATTGGTAGGAGCAACCACCGCACAGTCCTTGTGAAGACACACTAAGGACCACCCTCCGTCGTGCTGTGTGGCACTACCCCTGTGCTAAATAGGATCGATTCAGAACAGATCTAGCAGCTCAAAGCAGGGCATCCATGAGGTGCTGTGGGCCATCAGCAGCAGCAGAATTGTATTCCACCACAATCTGTAACCTCATGGCCTGGCATATCCCTCACTCAACAATTACTGTCAAGCCAGAGGACCAACCTGGATTCAATGAGGATTGTAGAAGAGCATGCCAGGAGTACCTAAAAATGAGGTGCCAACCTGGGGAATATAATAACATAAGAAATAGGAGCAGGAGTAGGCCATTTAGCCCCTCAAGCTTGCTCCGCCATTTAATAAGATCTGATCTAGGGCTCAGCTCCACTTCCCTGCCCGCTCCCCATAACCCTTCACTCCTTTATCGCTCAAAAATCTGTCTATCTCCACCTTAAATAAATTCAGTGACCCAGCCTCCACGGCTCTCTAGGGTAGAGAATTCCACAGATTTACGTCTCTCTGAGAAGAAATTCCTCCTCATCTCAGTCTTAAATGGGCGACCCCTTATTCTGAAACTATGCCCCCTAGTTCTAGATTCCCCCACGAGGGGAAACATCCTTTCTGTATCTACCTTGTTGAGCCCCCTCAGTATCTTATGTTTCAATACGATCACCTCTCATTCTTCTAAACTCCAATGAGTATAGACCCAACCTACTCAAACTTTCTTCATAAGCCAACCTCTTTTTCTCCAGAATCAACCTAGTGCACCTTCTCTGAACAGCCTCCAATGCAAGTATATCCTTCCTTAAATACAGAGACCAAAACTGTGCGCAGTACTCTAGGTGTGGCCTCACCAATACCCTGTACAGTTGTAGCAGGACTTCACTGCTTTTATACTCCATCCCCCTTGCAATAAAGGCCAACATTCCATTTGCCTTCCTGATTACTTACTGTACCTGAATACTAACTTTTTGTGATTCATGCACAAGGACCCCCGGGTCCCTCTACTGCAGCACTTTGCAATTTCTCTCCATTTAAATTATAATTTGCTTTTTTATTTTTTCTGCCAAAGTGGATAACCTTACATTTTCCCACATTATACTCCATCTGTCAAATGTTTGCCCACTCACTTAACCTGTCTATATCTCTTTGCAGATTTTTTGTGTCCTCCTCACAACTTGCTTTCCCACCTATCTTTGTATCATCAGCAAACTTGGCTACATTACATTCAGTCCCTTCATCCAAGTCATTAATATAGTTTGTTAAATAGTTGAGGACCCAGCACCGATCCCTGTGACACCCCACTAGTTACTGTTTGCCAACCGGAAAATGAACCATTTATCCCGACTCTCTGTTTTCTGTTAGTTAGCCAATCTGCTATCCATGCTAATATATTACTCCCAGCCCAGTGAGCTTTTATCTTGTGCAGTACCCTTTTATGTGGCACCTTATCGAATGTCTTCTGGAAATCCAAATACACCACAGGTTTCCCCCTTATCCACCCTGCTCGTTACATCCTCAAAGAATTTTAGCAAATTTGTCAAACATGATTTCCCTTTCAGAAAACCGTGCTGACTCTGCTTGACTGAATTATGCTTTTCCAAATGTTCTGCTACTGCTTCCTTAATAATGGACTCCAGCATTTTCCCAACGACAGATGTTAGGCTAACTGGTCTATAGTTTCCTGCTTTTTGTCTGCCTCCTTTTTTTTTTAAAATAGGGGCGTTAAATTTGCAGTTTTCCAATCCACTGGGACCTCCCCAGAATCCAGGGAATTTTGGTAGATTACAACCAATGCATCCACTATATCTGCAGCCACTTCTTTTAAGACCCGAGGATGCAAGCTATCAGGTTCAGGGGATTTGTCCACCTTTAGTCCAATTATTTTACCGAATATTTTTTTTAGTGATTGTATTAAGTTCCCCCTCTCTATAGCCCCTTGATTATCAATTATTGAGATGTTTTTAGTGTCTTCTACTGTGAAGACCGATACAAAATATTTGTTCAAAGTCTCTGCCATTTCCCTGTTCCCCATTATTAATTCCCCAGTCTCATCCACTAAGGGACCAACATTTACTTTAGCTACTCTTTTCCTTTTTATGTACCTGTAGAAGCTCTTACTATCTGTTTTTATATTTTTTTCTAATTATAATCTATCTTCCCCCTCATTTTTTTAGTCGTCTTTTGCTGGTTTTTAAAAATTTCCCAATCCTCTGGCCTCCCACTAATCTTGGCCACTTTGTGTGTCATTGTTTTCAATTTGATACCATCCTTTACTTCCTTAGTTAGCCACTTAATGTCTTTTGTTCTCACTGGAATAAATTTTTGTTGAGAGTTATGAAATATCTCTTTAAATGTCTGCCACTGCTCATCAATCGTCCACACTTTAATCTATTTTCCCAGTCCACTTTAGCCAACTTTGCCTTCATTCCTTTGTAGTCTCCTTTATTTAAGCTTAGGACACTTGTTTGAAATCCAACTTTCTCACACTCCAACTGAATTTGAAATTCAACCATGTTATGGTCACTCATTCCTAGAGGATAGAAACATAGAAACATAGAAAATAGGTGCAGGAGCAGGCCATTCAGCCCTTCTAGCCTGCACCGCCATTCAATGAGTTCATGGCTGAACATGAAACTTCAGTACCCACTTCCTGCTTTCACGCCATACCCCTTGATCCCCCGAGTAGTAAGGACTTCATCGAACTCCCTTTTGAATATACTTAGTGAATTGGCCTCAACTACTTCCTGTGGTAGAGAATTCCACAGGTTCACCACTCTCTGGGTGAAGAAGTTTCTCCTTATCTCGGTCCTAAATGGCTTACCCCTTATCCTTAGACTGTGACCCCTGGTTCTGGACTTCCCCAACATTGGGAACATTCTTCCTGCATCCAACCTGTCCAAACCCGTCAGAATTTTAAACGTTTCTATGAGGTCCCCTCTTACTCTTCTGAACTCCAGTGAATCCAGCCCAGTTGATCCAGTCTTTCTTGATAGGTCAGTCCCACCATCCCGGGAATCAGTCTGGTGAATCTTCGCTGCACTCCCTCAATAGCAAGAATGTCCTTCCTCAAGTTAGGAGACCAAAACTGTACACAATACTCAAGGTGTGGCCTCACCAAGGCCCTGTACAACTGTAGCAACACCTCCCTGCCCCTGTACTCAAATCCCCTCGCTATGAAGGCCAACATGCCATTTGCTTTCTTAACCGCCTGCTGTACCTGCATGCCAACCTTCAATGACTGATGTACCATGACACCCAGGTCTCGTTGCACCTTCCCTTTTCCTAATCTGTCACCATTCAGATAATAGTCTGTCTCTCTGTTTTTACCACCAAAGTGGATAACCTCACATTTATCCACATTATACTTCATCTGCCATGCATTTGCCCACTCACCTAACCTATCCAAGTCACTCTGTAGCCTCATAGCATCCTCCTCGCAACTCACACTGCCACCCAACTTAGTGTCATCCACAAATTTGGAGATACTACATTTAATCCCCTCGTCTAAATCATTAATGTACAATGTAAACAGCTGGGGCCCCAGCACAGAACCCTGCGGTACCCCACTAGTCACTGCCTGCCATTCCGAAAAGTACCCATTTACTCCTACTCTTTGCTTCCTGTCTGACAACCAGTTCTCAATCCACATCAGCACACTAACCCCAATCCCATGTGCTTTAACTTTGCACATTAATCTCCTGTGTGGGACCTTGTCGAAAGCCTTCTGAAAGTCCAAATATACCACATCAACTGGTACTCCTTTGTCCACTTTATTGGAAACATCCTCAAAAAATTCCAGAAGATTTGTCAAGCATGATCTCCCTTTCACAAATCCATGCTGACTTGGACCCATCATGTCACCATTTTCCAAATGCGCTGCTATGACATCCTTAATAATTGATTCCATCATTTTACCCACTACTGAGGTCAGGCTGACCGGTCTATAATTCCCTGCTTTCTCTCTCCCTCCTTTTTTAAAAAGTGGGGTTACATTGGCTACCCTCCACTCGATAGGAACTGATCCAGAGTCAATGGAATGTTGGAAAATGACTGTCAATGCATCCGCTATTTCCAAGGCCACCTCCTTAAGTACTCTGGGATGCAGTCCATCAGGCCCTGGGGATTTATCGGCCTTCAATCCCATCAATTTCCCCAACACAATTTCCCGACGAATAAAGATTTCCCTCAGTTCCTCCTCCTTACTAGACCCTCTGACCACTTTTATATCCGGAAGGTTGTTTGTGTCCTCCTTAGTGAATACCGAACCAAAGTACTTGTTCAATTGGTCTGCCATTTCTTTGTTCCCTGTTATGACTTCCCCTGATTCTGACTGCAGGGGACCTACGTTTGTCTTTACTAACCTTTTTCTCTTTACATACCTATGGAAACTTTTGCAATCCGCCTTAATGTTCCCTGCAAGCTTCTTCTCGTACTCCATTTTCCCTGCCCTAATCAAACCCTTTGTCCTCCTCTGCTGAATTCTAAATTTCTCCCAGTCCCCAGGTTCGCTGCTATTTCTGGCCAATTTGTATGCCATTTCCTTGGCTTTAATACTATCCCTGATTTTCCTAGATAGCCACGGTTGAGCCACCTTCCCTTTTTTATTTTTACGCCAGACAGGAATGTACAATTGTTGTAATTCATCCATGCGGTTTCTAAATGTCTGCCATTGCCCATCCACAGTCAACCCCTTAAGTATCATTAGCCAATCTATCTTAGCCAATTCATGCCTCATACCTTCAAAGTTACCCTTCTTTAAGTTCTGGACCATGGTCTCTGAATTAACTGTTTCATTCTCCATCCTAATGCAGAATTCCACCATATTATGGTCACTCTTCCCCAAGGGGCCACGCACAATGAGATTGCTAATTAATCCTCTCTCATTACACAACACCCAGTCTAAGATGGCCTCCCCCCTAGTTGGTTCCTCGACATATTGGTCTAGAAAACCATCCCTTATGCATTCCAGGAAATCCTCCTCCACCGTATTGCTTCCAGTTTGGCTGGCCCAATCTATGTGCATATTAATGTCACCCATTATAACTGCTGCACCTTTATTGCATGCACTCCTAATTTCCTGTTTGATGCCCTCCCCAACATTACTACTACTGTTTGGAGGTCTGTACACAACTCCCACTAACGATTTTTGCCCTTTAGTGTTCTGCAGCTCTACCCATATAGATTCCACATCATCCAAGCTAATGTCTTTCCTAACTATTGCATTAATCTCCTCTTTAACCAGCAATGCTACCCCACCTCCTTTTCCTTTTATTCTATCCTTCCTGAATGTTGAATACCCCTGGATGTTGAGTTCCCAGCCCTGATCATCCTGGAGCCACGTCTCCGTAATCCCAATCACATCATATTTGTTAACATCTATTTGCATAGTTAATTCATCCACCTTATTGTGGATACTCCTTGCATTAAGACACAAAGCCTTCAGGCTTGCTTTTTTAACACCCTTTGTCCTTCTAGAATTTTGCTGTACAGTGGCCCTTTTTGTTCTTTGCCTTGGGTTTCTCTGCCCTCCACTTTTCCTCATCTCCTTTCTGTCTTTTGCTTTTGCCTCATTTTTGTCTCCCTCTGTCTCCCTGCATAGGTTCCCATCCCCCTGCAATATTAGTTTAACTCCTCCCCAACAGCACTAGCAAACACTCCCCCTAGGACATTGGTTCCGGACCTGCCCAGGTGCAGACCGTCCGGTTTGTACTGGTCCCACCTCCCCCAGAACCGGTTCCAATGCCCCAAGAATTTGAATCCCTCCCTGCTGCACCACTGCTCAAGCCATGTATTCATCTGTGCTATCCTGCGATTCCTACTCTGACTAGCACGTGGCACTGGTAGCAATCCCGAGATTACTACTTTTGAGGTCCTACTTTTTAATTTAGCTCCTAGCTCCTTAAATTCTTTTCGTAGGACCTCATCCCTTTTTTTACCTATGTCGTTGGTACCAATGTGCACCACGACAACTGGCTGTTCTCCCTCCCATTTCAGAATGTCCTGCACCCGCTCCGAGACATCCTTGACCCTTGCACCAGGGAGGCAACATACCATCCTGGAGTCGCGGTTGCGTCCGCAGAAACGCCTATGATCCTTTACTATGAGATCATTTATGAATCCTGTCTCATTACACAGTACCAGATCCAAGATAGCCTGCTCCCTGCTTGATTCTGCAATGTACTGTTCAAGGAAACCATCCTGGATACACTCTATGGAAGCTGCAACACAGGACCACATGCATGCTAAAAATCGGCAGCTATCTGGGTTAGAAAGCTAGTATCAGTAATGGTGACCATGAAATTGCTGGATTGTCGTAAAAACCCATCTGGCTCACTAATGTCCTTTAGGGAAAGAAATGTGTCGCCCTTACCCAGTCTGGCCTATATGTGACTCCAGACCCAGAGCAATGTGGTTGGTTCGTAACTATCCTCTGAAATAGCCTAGCAATGCTGTATAAGGCGGCTCACACCATCTTCTCGAAGACAATTAGGGATGGGCAATAAACGCTGGCCTTGCCAGCAACGTCCACATCCCATGAAAGAATAAATAAAAAAATAAAAGAACTTGCCGAGTGAGTGGGTCCACAACACTTAAGTGCTGCCTCGCTGACCTGCGCTTCCCCTCCGAGCGCGTCTCCCTGTTCGGAGCACAGAACCGCAGAGCTCACATCCGGAAACACTGGATAGAGACGGTTTTTCCGCCTGTCCCTCTGCAAAGTGCGTGGGGATGGGTTGAGCGTTAAAAGCACTGTATAAATGCATGGTGAGTGATCTTTCTGCTTTGCCCACCTGTTCCTTATGGAATGTGCACTGCGTGGGAGAGCCTTAATCCATCTTTGCTTTCAGTAGTGTAAATGCACTCTGCTCGATGGGAAACACTATAGCTGGGCTTAGTTTACACTTCCTGTGGGGTCTGTAGGCGAACAATCCCGTTTACTCCTATTGGATAACTTTCTCCAATAGAAATCTCAATTTAAACAAAGGAGCAACAGTCTAGTGGTTGAGGATAATTCAAGGTTACTTCTCAATGATTCTTTAACAGTCTGAAGTTATATTCATCACGGTACATATCGGATTACACATTTATTTAAAGTTTACTTTACTAACGAGATACTGACACTATAACTCCAATTGTTCCCAGCCCATGTCCACTTCTGTTTCATTGCCTGGCATTCTTGTAGGGAAATAGATTGTTCTCAGGAGCCAAATCTATCGGGAGTGGGTTGGTTTACGTTCGATGTCAGATATTCTGCAAAACACGGTTTTATTATTTCCATATTTTTCCTGCTGCTTTTCCACTCTGGTGGGTACACAGGATAAATGGACAGCGAGCAGGAAAAAGGTCAACCTGATCTAGGAACACATATATTGAAGCATTTGTTAAAATGGAATTGTACCGTCGACAGTTCCACAGTGCACAGTCTGAGCTGGCAGTGCTAGTGGCATAGCTGGGAATGGTCACAGAGCCGAATGGTAAGTGGGCAATGACCAAAGGTCTGGTGCCACAGCAGGTCATTTCTACTCGACAAATAATTCAAGTCATCGCTTCAGGATAAAATGCTGCTCCCCCCCCAATCGCTCAGCGATGCAATGTTGAAACATAGGACGATACAGGTAGACGCCTGCTCTCGTTACTGATCAGCTTTTCTGGCGGCCCATCTCGGTCTCGTGGCGTGTGTTCGAAGGCCGGATTTTGCAATATTCACGCAGACTCGAATTTGGGCAGCGACCCACCCCCACCCACTCATGACACGCCCCCGCTCACCCGCACCCCGTCCCTGTCCCATCATCATCATCATAGGCAGTCCCTCGGAATCGAGGAAGACTTGCTTCCACTCTAATCGTGAGTTCTCAGGTGGCTGAACAGTCCAATATGGGAATTACAGTCTCTGTCACAGGTGGGACAGATAGTCGTTGAGGGAAAGGGTGGGTGGGACTGGTTTGCCGCATGCTCTTTCTGCTGCCTGCTCTCGGCGATGAAACTCGGTGCTCAGCGCCCTCCCAGATGCTCTTCCTCCACTTAGGGTGGTCTTTGGCCAGGGACTCTCAGGTGTCTGTGGGGATGTCGCATTTTATCAAGGAGGCTTTGAGGGTGTCCTTGTAACGTTTCCTCTGGGCTCGCTTGCCGTGTAGGAGTTCCGAGTAGAGGGTTTGCTTTGGGAGTCTCGTATTGGACATGCGGACGATGTGGCCCGCCCAACAAAGCTGGTCGAGTGTGGTCAGTGCTTCGATGCTGGGGATGTTGGCCTGATTGAGGACGCTGATAAGTTACCCCACTGGTAAGTACAGATGTATCTTGCAAGATCTCTAGATAACAGATACATGACCAGGTTGCATACAATATCCTTGGCTTTAGTAATAGACGCATAGAGTACAAAAGCAAAGAGGTTATGTTCCATTTTTATAAAACACTGGTTAGACCTCAGCTGGAGTAGTGTGTCCAATTCTGGGCACTGCATTTTATGAAGGATGTCAAGGCCTTGAGAGGGTGACGAGAAGATTTACTAGAATAGTATTGGGGATAAGGGACTTCAGTTCTGTGGACAGACTGGAGAAGCCGGAGTTGTCTTCTTCAGAGCAGAGAAGGCTAAGAGGAGATTTAAGAGAGATGTTCAAAATTATGAGGGGTTTTGATGGAGTAAATGGGAAAAACTGTTTCCAGTGGCAGAAAGGTCGGTAACCAGAGAGCACAGATGTCAGATAATTGGCAAAAAGTCCAGGGAAATAAGGAAAAAGAAACATTTCTGGAATGCACTGTCTGAAAGGGCGGTGGGAGCAGATTCAATAGTAACTTTCAAAATGGAATTGGATCAATACTTGAAAAGGAGAAATTCGTATGGCTCTGGGGAAAGAGCGGGGGAATGGGATTAATTGGATATCTCTTTCAAAGAGCCAGCACAGGCACAATGGGCCGAATGGCTTCCTTCTGTGCTGTATCATTCTATGACAGCAGCTGCCCCAGTGGCCCACACTACATGTCCACAACCTGCTTGGCCATGCAGCCACAAACACTGGGAATATCCCAGATAGAATTCCTCATTTTCAAATCCCTACATGGCCTCCACCCTCTTGATCTCTGTAACCTCCCTCCAGCCCTGCACCCGTCTGAGATTTCTGCGCTCCTCAAATTCTGGCCTCTTGTGTACCCCTGACTTTCTTCGCTCCACCATTGGCGGCCGTGCCTTCATCTGTCTCCGCCCGAAGCTCTGGAATTTCCTCCCTCAACCTCTCTCCTCCTTTATAACCCTCCTTAGAAACTCTTTGACTAACCATTTGATCACTGATCCTAATTATCTCCTTCTTTGGCTCAGTGCCAGTTTTTGTTGAATAACCTTCCTGAAAAGCACCTTGAGGCTTTACTGCATTACGTTGCTGTATAAATGCAAGTTTGGACACCAACAGAAATAATACAACAACAACTTGTATTTATATAGCGCCTTTAACGTAGTATAATGTCTCAAGGTGCTTTGCAGGAGTATTATAAGACAAAATAAATAAATTTGACACTGAGCCACATAAGAAGAAATTACGGCAGGTGACCAAAAGCTTGGTCAAAGAGGTAGGTTTTTAAGGTGCGTCTTAAAGGAGGAAAGAGAGTTAGAGAGGCGGAGAGGTTTAGGGAGGGAGTTCCAGAGCTTGGGGCCCAGGCAGCTGAAGGCACGGCCACCAATGGTGGAGCGATTATAATCAGGGATGCTCCAGAGAGAATTTAAGGAGCGCAGACATCTCGGGGGCGGGGGGAGGGGTAGTGGAGGAGATTACAGAGATAGGGAGGGGCGAGGCCATGGAGGGGTTTGTAAACAAGGATGAGAATTTTGAAATCGAGGCGTTGTTTAACCTGGAGCCAGTGTAGGTCAGCGAGCACAGGGGTGATGGGTGAGCAGGACTTGGTGCGAGTTAGGACACGGGCAGCCGAGTTTTGGGTGACTTCAAGTTTACGTCGGGCAGAATGTGAGAGGCCAGCCAGGAATACAAGGAAAGGCGAGTGGGAGGGAAATCAGACAGGCCTCCCCTTCCTGATCAGTGCCCAGCACGGCCATGAAACTTTTGGCCAAGGTTCAGCAAGTTCCTGGAGCTAAATTTTGGGACGTCCTGCTCCCTGGCTGATGGAGAGGCCTGTACCGCTCCCCCCACATCTTCCGAGTCATACTCAGTGCCCAGCACCTCCAACACCAAAAGAAGCAGAGGGAAAAGAAAACTGCTGGAGGAGCAAAACAGAGGAAGAGGTAAAGAGAAGCGAGGAAGATTGAGGGAGGCGAGAAAGAACATAACAATTAGAAGCAGGAGTCAGCTAGCCGGCCCCTCGAGCCTGCTCCACCATTCAATAAGATCATGGCTGATCTTCTACCTCAACTCCACTTGCCTGCACTGTCCCAATATCCCTTGGTTCCCTGAATAGCCAAAAATCTATCGATCTCTGTCTTGAATATAATTAAAGCCTCCACAGCCCTATGGGGTAGGGAATTCCAAAGATTCACAACCCTCTGAGTGAAGAAGTTTCTCTTCATTGAGACCTAAATGGCCAACCCCTTATTCTGAGACTGTGACCCCTAGTTCTAGACTCCCCAGCCAGAGGAAACATCCTTCCTGCATCTACCCTGTCTAGCCCTGTAAGAATTTTGTATGTTTAAACTCCAGAGAATATAGGCCGAGTCTACTCAATCTCTCCTCATAGGACTATCCCCCCATCCCAGGAATCAGTCTGGTGAACCTTTGTTGCACTCCCTCGATGGTAAGTATATCCTTCCTTAGGTAAGGAGACCAAAACTGTACACAATACTCCAGGTGCGGTCTCGCCTGGGCCCTATAATTGCAGTAGAACATCTTTACTCATATACTCAAATCCTCTTGTAATAAAGGCCAACATACCATTTGCTTTCTTAATTGCTTGCTGTACCGGCATGTACAGAGGGGCAAATGTGAGTGAGGGAAGTGGAGAGCCAAAAGTGAGGGAAGTAAGGGGAAAGAGATGACAGCAAGTGGAGAGAGAGAGAGAGGGAGATGACAGGAGAGAAACAAAAGTGAGGAGAGAAATAAGAGAAACAGAAATGAAGGAGATGAGCGAGAGACAAATAAATGGAGAGCAGACAGCGTGGTGGTAGAAAGACAGAATGGAGAGACAAATGAAGGAGCAAAGAGCAGAAGTGAAGGAGAGAAGCAACGGAAACAAATGTGGAAGGAGAGAGACCCTTTTGCTGGGCTTGCCACCTATGGACATTTTGCCTGCTGATGCTTACGGTCTCGGCTGACACATGGTGCTGCGGCCATTTTGTGAGGCTCCAGAGAATCGGCGTAGCCCAGAAGTCAGCATCTGTAGGAGAGGAGAAAAAACTTTATATTTTTTTTAAAAAAGGAAGTTATGTTTAAAAACAGTTCAGGGCTTAATTAACTCACTGACGTTATGGTACAATATTACTTCCTTGATCATCACAAAGAAAGTAGAGAGCGGAGAAGCCATTTGGCCCATCTATCCTCATCCTTCCATCGAAATCTACAGCACAGCGTGCAACTGGCTCTGGACTGATGCTTTCGCTACTCTGCTCTATACTCTATGTGGGCCCAAGGGCAGGACGGGCCAGCCCACACGGCGATATGTGTGTACACTAGGTCCGTGCAGCAGAGCAGGTCTCCAGTCGTCCTGGTTAACCCTTGCCACTGGACCAAGACCTAGCTCTGTCAAGCCCGTGTGGTGGCTGATGTGCAACGGCCACCACACGTTAAAAAAAATCCACGCACAGGCATCTTCCATCCTTCTAGATTTAGTTCGGGACCTGGAATATTAGGTCCTTTTAAAGAAACACCAGTGAACTTTTTGGTGTGGAAGCAAGTCATTCTCGATTCGAGGGACTGTCTTCGTTGATGACATTGAAGAACATCTCAAGTATTAATCACTTTCGATGTAAATAAGTCCTTCCTGATACCTGTTTTACCACTGATGTCCCTTTGTTCTGGAGTCAGTTTAACTTGAAATAATGCTCAGACTCAACTTTTCCATTTCCACTTCGTGAATGCAGCACCAGTTTCCTCTTCCCAAGTGCTTTTTGTTGACTTGTCCATCTAAGCAGTCAGCTGTACTATATATGGCTGCTTACACGAGGTATAAGTGCATAAACATGGACAAGTCACTGAAGATAGGTTGGTAGCTTGATGAGAGCACTTCAGGGTCATTTCTTCCAGGATATGGTGCGTATCGTTACAACAATGCTGCAGAAGAATGGAACCCCTTCCTGCTTAATGGGACATTTCCTCTTGGAAGGAAACAGACAGTTCTAGGCACAGGCAGGCTTGACTTCGAAGGAAGCAGCTGCCTTGTAAGGGGAAGAAAAGAAAATGACGGCTTAATTAGAATATAATAAAGTGGCATTGAAGGCGTCTCTTAAGCAGTATAAAAAGGCTTACAGTATCCTGGGCTTCATAAATAGAGGCATAGAGTACAAAAGTGTAGAAATGATGATGAACCTGTATAATACACTGGTCCGGCCCCAACTGGAGTATTGTGTCCAATTCTGGGCACTGCACCTTAGGAAGGATGTGAAGGCCAGAATAGATTTACAAGAATGGTTCCAGGGATGAGGGACTTCAGTGACGTGGATAGAATGTAGAAGCTGAGGTTGTTCTCCTTGGAGCAGAGGAGATTTGATTGAAGTGTTCAAAATCATGAGGGGTCTGGACAGAGTAGATAGAGAGAAACTGTTCTCATTGGCAGAAGGATGGAGAACCAGAGGACACAGATTTAAGGTGATTGGCAAAAGAACCAAAGGCAACATGAGGAAAAACGTTTTTATGCAGCGAGTGGTTAAGATTTGGAATGCGCTGCCTGAGAGGGTGGTGGGACTGATTGGATTGCCCTTCGAACAAGCTGGCGCAGACTCGATGGGCCGAATGGTCCCCCTCTGTGCTGTACTATTCTATGGTGACATTCCCCAATGCCGCACTACTATTTGTGTCAGACTCAAATTAGCAACGTGATCGAGAATTTAAAAGTGGAGTAAATTTTTGCAGTCAGTTTTGGCCAAGTCTTGATGTACAAATTTGGCCAACCACAAATTGATTGGTGGAGTTTACGGCCCTCTGTCCCTCTATTGACCCAGCCACTGGTACCAGCTCAAAATTGAACTTTATTTAAATGCTTTCCAGCAGCTTTCTAGCTCCATTACAACAGTGAGCACTTCATTGGCTGTAAAGTGCTTTGGGGCGTCCTGCAGTCGTGAAAGGTGCTATATAAATGAAAGCCAGTCTTTCTTTAGGTCACAAAAACTACCCATCACCTCCACCTGGATTATATACCTTTCTCTATAATTATTGGGACTGTGCTGATCTTGATCACAAATACACAGGATTACATAGGATAATCAGCCCCACCAGTCCATGCCGGCGTTTATGCTCCACTCGAGCCTCCTCCCGTCTTTCCTCACCTAAATCTATCAGCATAACCCTCTATTCCCTTCTCCCTCATATGCTTGTCTAGCCTCCCCTTAAATGCATCGATACTATTCACTTTAACCACTCCCTGTGGTAGCGAGTTCCACATTCTCACCACTCTCTGGGTAAAACTGTTTCTTCTAAATTCCCTATTGGATTTCTTGATAACTACATTATATTGATGGCCTCTAGTTATGCACTTCCCCCCAAGTGGAAACACTCTCTCTGTATCCACGCTATCAAAAACTTTCATAATTTTAATGACCTCTATTAGGTCACCCCTCAGCCTTCTTTTTTCAAGAGAAACGAGACCCAGCCTGTTCATCCTTTCCTGATACACAGATCTAGCTCTGCAGGGTCCACCACCCAGAAACAAGTGATCAAACACAACCAAGTCTGCTCCTTAGATGTTTTCTGAATGAGACGTTAAACCAAGGCCCCGTCCGCTCTCTCAGGTGGATGTAAAAGATCCTATGGTACTATTTCAAAGAAGAGCAGGGGAGTTATCCCCGGTGTCCTGGGCCAATATTTATCCCTCAATCAACATCACTAAAACAGATTATCTGGTCTTTATCACATTGCTGTTTGTGGGAGTTTGTTGTACACAAGTTGGTGGTATGTTTCCCACATTACAACAGTGACTACACTCCAAAAGTACTTCATTGGCTGTAAAGTATTTGAGATATCCGGTGGTCGTGAAAGGCGCTATATAAATGCAAGTCTTCTTCTTTCTAGATTTTTGGGTGTTGGCTAGATGTCACAGAAAAAGGGAGCCGAGGAATATTGATGCAGAGAACACACAAAAACCATTGCAAATTATTTAAACTGCCAATGTTGAAATGTTTTGTAGTATTGTACTATCTAGCAATAAGAAAGCCCTCTTTCGTTTATTAAATAAATGTTGCTTCACCTAAATTTACATTTACATTGAAATGCCAGCTTGTACAATATCGACACACGGGGATAAGGGGTTAATGCGAGTGGGCGGGGAAGAGGAGCTGAGTCCATGATCAGATCAGCCATGATCTTATTAAATGGCGGAGCAGGCTCGAAAGGCCATATGGCCTACTCCTGCTCCTATTTCTTGTGTTCTTATGACGCATCATTGGATCATACGGCACAGGAGGCCATTCAGCCCACCATGTCTGTGCTGGCTTTTCAATAGAGCTATTCAATTAGTCTCACTCTTTCCCCATAGCCCTGAACATTTCTCCTTCAAAGTGATACTTTTTCATTATTGGTGATAAACCGTAGAGGGAGCAGGATCTAAAACAGAGAGCAGGAGATCCAAGGGTCATAATAAATATAGGGGTGGATTTAATGAATTAGCACTCCAGGCGCACGTCAGCAGCATGCATCAGGAATTTGGGGGCGAAGCTTGGCAGCGTGCGATGTGTAGTGCAGCAGTGCAGAAAGGAGATGGAAGCAGATGATGGAAGTAGCGTTTCCCAGGGAATTGTGTGGCGGAGCAGGGAGCGGTCTGATAATGTGTGCAGTTACGCCATGTCGGGCAGGACAGGCTTGATGAGCCAACTGTCATCTGACTTCCTGTCATCTCTCGTAAATCTGTACGAGTGGACAAGGTAGCATCATCATCATCATCATCATAGGCAGTCCCTCGAAGCGAGGATGACTTGCTTCCATGCCAAAAAGGGATGAGTTCACAGGTGTTTCAATGAAGGACCTAATATTCCATGTTGAAGGGTGGAAGATGCCTGTGCGTGGATTTTTTTTAACGGGTGATGGCCGTTGCACACCAGCCACCATACGGGCTTGACTGAGCTAGGTCTTGGTCCAGTGGCAAGGATTACCCAAGACGACCGGAGACCAGCTCTGCTGCACGGACCGAGCGCGCTCACATATCGCCGTGTGGGCTGGCCTATGCTGCCCCAGAACTCACGCCTCTCCTGGGCCCCGGTCACTTCTCTCTACAAACTCTTGCCGCTCCTTCGCCCCTCCTGCTGTGCCTGACCGCAGTGAAATCAGCGACCTGGCTTCACAGCCGTCGTTCTCCTGCAGCAGCACGCGCTGCTCCCTGCAGTGGTATGCCATTGCACGCTGCTCCCTCCAATGGCCCCAGTCTGCTGATGGTCCTGCAGGCCGGGACTGCGCCGATTTCAGGGCCGGGCCGCCGCACGCTAGGTAACAGGAGGCTCCTGGACACAGCAGCACGGGAACAGGACTCTGGCCTCATGCAATTTCCCCTCAATCCCACCTGTGGCGGCTGTGCCTTCAGTCATTTGGGGCCTATGATCTTGAATTCCTTCCTTAAACTGCTCTGCCTTCCAAGACCATCCTTAAAATCCAAGCTGTTGGTCACCTCTTCTAACATCCTTCCTTGGCTTGGCATCTGTTGGATGCAGCTTGGGATGTTTTTCGACATTAAAGACACTATATAAATACCAGTTGTCATCATTCCATGGCTAATCGCTGGTTTGCAACCCTGCAACCCACGCAGATGGATTACTTCAAATCAGTTTAGAACCGAGTTAGGGCAGGTTCTGAATCTGGAGGGATGGTAGGTACAGGTACAGCTGTAATTCATACATCATAAAACAATCAACACGGAAGTTGCCAAAGCGTACTACACACCATTAGACTCTCATGTTCTCCTCTTGATGCAGAAGACCCTATACCTGGCATGCGATCTCGACTCCAATGCAGATTCTAGAGGCAACAGTGACACAGCTGCCAAGGCAAGTAAAAGTTGAATTAAAATAGAGAATCGGTCAAACTCTAAACCGTTGTCATTAAAGTAAGCACTTGCATTTAATATTTAATGAAGCATGGTCATATGCACCTGTGACCTTCCCAAATCTAACTGTATATGTGGTTCAGGGACTCTAGTTGGAGCTGGCGGCCTCTTCAAGACTCACCAATGGCTTGAAGTTTCTTGGAGATAATTTTCCTAGACGAGATCAGAAAAACTCTAAACAGCACTTCTGTATGACGTCTGCCAGATGTGTTTAGAGTCATTCATGCTGGTTATAAAATCAGATTGCTGTACCAGTAGTTACTTACCCTCCTTACCAAGGTGCCAGTCAAGTGGTGCAGTGGGTTAGCAGACCTTTCCCTGCTCAGTCAGAGATCAAGGTTGGAATCCAGCCCCAATGCCAGCTGCAAGATCCTACCTGAAATCAGTTTAGTCTTAACCCACACCCTTCATTTAGAATCATAGAATCTGACAACATAGGAGGCGGCCATTCAGCCTGCCATGCCTGTGCCGGCTCTGTGAAAGAGCTGTCCAATTTAGTCCCACATCCCAGCTTTTTTCCCCATAACCCTCAAAATTGCCTTTTGAAAGTTCCTCTAGAATCTGCTTCCAGAACAGTCAGATAATGTGTTCCATATCTGAACAACATTATTTTTTTGCCAATTATTTTAAATCAATGGCCTCTGGTTACCAACTCCCTTGCCACAGGAAAGTTTCTCCTTATTGTTCTATCAAATCCTCTCATCATTTTGAATCATAGAATGATACAGCACAGAAGGAAGCCATTCAGCCCATTGTGCCCGGGAGATTCCTCGATAGTCGGACTTGTCCCCTTTTTTGAACATGGTCACAATAACTGCATCTCGGAGATCTCCTGGCATGCTCTCTTCGGTCCAGATAAGAGAAATTAGGTCATGCATTCGTGCCAATAGTGCTTCTCCGCCATACTTGAGTGCCTTGGCGAGGATTCCATCTGCTCCCGAGGCCTTGAGCTGACAGATGGCCTTTTCTACCTCGTACAGGGCTGGGGTTTTGCAGAGATAGTGGCGAGTAGCATGCTGCGGGATGGAGTCGAGGACACTCGCGTCAAAGGCAGAGTCTCAGTTAAGGACATCTTCAAAGTGCTCCTTCCAGCGGGTCCTGACTGCCTCGGTGGCGTTAATGAGTGCCTCTCCGTTCTTGGCCTGCAGTGGGGTGGGCCTTGGGCCGTAGGTGGACTTGATTGCGCTGAAGAATCCTCGCTCGCCATGGTTGTCGGCAACTGCTGGATCTTCTATTCTTTCTCCACCCACCAACTATTCTTTAGGTCGCGGGTTTTTTTGTTGGATCTTGGCCTTCAGCCACCTGTAGAGCTGCATTGCTGCTGCAGAATTGGGTTGCTGCTTTAGGTTCAGAAATGCCTTGCACTTGCAGCTTATTAGCTCCTGGATCTCCTGATTCTTCTCGTCAAACCAAGCCTGGTGTTTCCTAGTTGGGTGACCGAGCGTCTCTTCGCAGGCGCTGGTTATGGAGGACTTGAAGGCAGACCAAGTGCTGTGGGCACTCTGCGTCTCGGTGTCATCGAGAATCTGCAGGTTGGCAGTGAGACGCTGGCTGTATAGGGTTTTCTTAGCTGGGTCTTTCAGTGCTCCGCCGTTGATTTTTCTGCAGCATTGTTTCTGTTGCCGTCGCTATTTTGGGGCTATATTGATGTTAATGACGAAGTGGATTATGCGATGGTCCATCCAGCAGTTGCCTGCTCGTCATGGTGCGGGTGATGCGCACGTCCTTATGGTCCCTCGCTTGGATGATGACATAGTTGAGCAGATGCCAGTGCTTGGAGCGAGGGTGCTGCCATACCTTGTACTTGTCCCATTGTCGTCCCATCCTCGGTCATCGAGCTGCAGTACACGGACGTTTGCGTCTGCACACACTCAAGAGGCCGAACTCCAAGCCATCGTCAACACCTTCACCGAGGTGTACGAAAGCATGGGCCTTACGCTAAACATCTGTAAGACAAAGGTCCTCCACCAACCTGACCCTGCCACACAGCACTGCCCCCCCCGGTCATCAAAATCCACAGCACATCCTTTGACAACGTGAACCATTTTCCATACCTTGGGAGCCTACTATCAGCAAGGGCAGACATCGATGACTAGGTCCAACACCGCCTCCAGTGTGCCAGCGCAGCCTTCGGTCACCTGAGGAAGAGAGTGTTTGAAGATCAAGCTCTCAAATCTGACACCAAGCTTATGGTCTACAGGACAGTATGATACCCACCTTCCTATATAGCTCAGAGACATGGACCATATACAGCAGACATCTCAAAGCGCTGGAGAAGTACCACCAACGCTCAGGCCAACATCCCCAGCATCGAAGCACTGACCACACTCGACCATCTCCGTTGGGCGGGCCACATCATCCGCATGCCCGACACGAGACTCCCTAAGCAAGCGCTCTACTCGGAACTCCGACACGGCACGCGTGCCCCAGGTGGGCAGAGAAAACGTTTCAAGGACACCCTCAAAGCCTCTTTGATAAAGTGCAACATCCCCACCGGCACCTGGCCCGACGCAAAACAGCCCAAAGTGGAGGAAGTGCATCCGGGAGGGAATTGAGCACCTCGAGTTTCGTCGCCGAGAGCATGCAGAAAGCAAGCGAGGAGGCGAGAGGAGCGTGTGGCAAACCAGACTCCTCACCCACCCCTTCCTTCGACCACTGTCTGTCTCACCTGTGACAGAGACTGTAGGTCCTACATTGGACTAATCAGTCACCTGAGAACTCATATTAGAGTGGAAGCAAGTCTTCCTTGATTTTGAGGGTCTGCCTAGGATGATGATAAAATCTCAGAAATTGATAAAGGCGTCAACAACTTTTATTTATATAGCGCCTTTAATGTATTAAAATATCCCAAGGCGCCTTATAAGACAAAACGGATAAGTTTGACACCGAGGCACACAAGAAGAAATTACGGCAGATGACCAAAAGCTTGGTTAAAGAGGTCAGTTTTAAGGAGGGTCTTAAAGGAGGAAAGAGAGGTAGAGAGACGGAGAGGTTTAAGCAGGGAGTTCCAGAGCTTGGGGCCCAGGCAGCTGAAGGCACAGCCACCGATGGTTGAGCAGTTCTAATCAAGAGGGAAGAATTTGAGGAGCGCAGGCATCTCGTGGAGTTGTGAGGCTGAAAGAGATTACAGAGAAAGGGAGGGGCGAGGCCATGGAGGGATTTTTAAACAAGGATGAGAATTTTGAAATCGAGGCATTGCTTAACCGGGAGCCAATGTAGATCAGCGAGCACAGGGGGTGATTTAACATCGATCATTAAAGTACAAACTCCAAAATGCCATTGTAGTTTTTAATATAAATTAGTTTAATATCTGCTAGATGTTGCCTGCACACTTCAGAAAAATTATACGTGCAAGTAATAAATTCCATTTTTATTCAAATCTTAACAGCACTCTAATTTTTATTTGCAAAAATCAATCAACAGCACTGTGTGTAGAGTCTTGTGTTTAAAAAAACTGTGAGGATACAAAAAAGATTCACTTTTGCCAAAATGTGTTTGATATGGCAACAGAAGCAAAGAATTATGGAGTGGATCATTTCGGAGCATGGGTCAAAAGGACAGACGAACGAGTTTTAAAATCACCTCACAAAATGCTTCCGGTGTGGTGGCCAATAAACTTGATACAGTGCATAAAACTTGAAAGAGTATCTTTTTTTTTTAAACTACAGAGATATTGCACAGCCAACCCAAGGTGGAGCTAGGTACAGTTGTCACTGAGTCCGGTCATTAATGGTGTCAACTTCTGTAAAAGCAGCAGAGAGGCAAACTTTTCACCATGAAATAAATATACTTGGAACGAGAACTTGCAATGTTAAAATAGACACGTACTTAAAATGTTATACTACAAAGACCTAATGCACATGCCTTCTTTTTTTATTTTTTTTTTAAAAAAGATCCTCCATTCCTTGGGGTTTGTTTCAGTCAAACAGTAGTGATAAGTTTTTAATAAAGTGCATTCTTGCAAGATTTGCTAGTGAAGCATTGTCTGCACCAAATATAAAATTAACAAAACATCTGCATTCATTAGAAACCAAATTCGTCACAGCATAAATCTTCCTCAGGAAATTCTTTTTTTTTACACTGACAATTTACTAAAAGAATTAAGATGCAAACTAAAAACCCACAATAGTGTTTACATAATACATAAATACCGAGCATCAATTATGTGCTTCTGATTGGCAATTTTGTCTCTCCAGAACAAAGTCAAAATTAAACAAATTGGTTAAATACTTATTATTGTTCTTTTAGCACAGTCTGACAAGGTAAGTTGCACACAACACTAATTGGGTCAGATTTTCGGAAGCTTTGGTGCACTAACGACAGGGTTGGTCTCCTGCAAGTATCTACGTCCTGCTGTCTTGTAGTCGTACGTGCATTCATGGGTCTCGGCATAGCGATGTGTTGCGCAAAAGTTGTTCCCACACCTGCAATTTGACGAACACCATTTAGCTCTCAAATTACTCGCTCGCGTTGCAAGCATTTCATTCATGAATTGCACGGTTTTGCTCATCAGTTTGGTTTTAATGAAACTAAAACAGTGATTTTTAACAAGAGGTTAAAAAGGATGTTGCAGTTTATACTGCGCCATAGCTTCAAATAGCATCTTAATTCTACACCCATCGCATTTAAAACAGAAAACCTCTTCAAAGGAAAGGGTGGGTGGGTGGGTGGGGGGGGGGAAGAAGGAGGGGTGCAGGAAACATTTTCCTTCTCCCAAGTGGCTTATGCTTAAGGTTTTAAAAAGTTCTACTAACAGCTCACCTTGCAGTCAAAACCTTGCTCTTCAAGAAGGGCAGAATACACAATGCCTCATCGAAGCCCCTGCGGAATCCCCTCCCCTACAATTCTCATTATAAGTGCACACGTGCCTCTTAGCGTTATGAAACATTGAGAAAAGCACTGCTTGTATAGTAAACACAGGTTTAAATAAAACCACCATATGGGGATTTGAGGCAACACTGATGCAGGTTGGGGTGGGGCAAGACTAGTGTAGCAGAGTCATAAAAACGATCAAAATCCGGGAGAATTTGAACAAATGAAGTGCATGGTGCGGTGAATAAGCACATGGTCCTTTTAGCACTGAGAATGTGGGCCAGAATCCAGCCCTGACTGGCTGTGTGGAGGGCTCCTCTTTCTGTGAGGTGCAGGGGTCCTGTGAGTTTAGTTAATCTCAATCCGGTTTGTAAGCAAGCACACGGCACAACAGTGCTCATAATTTGGCAACCACACACAGGCCCACAAGGCTGGCTCGTCAAGGAAATGGAAACTGCATGCTGCTCAAACTGCCCCAGAGACGCGGCTTCACCCGAGAGGGAGCACCTGTCTGCAGCTGACTTGTGTTGTGTTTGAGTTGGGAGAGCTTAATGCTGACGCTGAATACAGTCCCCATCGCTTATAGCGAGAGCATCTGTGCCAATTTGCCCACTATTGGCTGGTATAATTTACATAAGAACATAAGAAATAGGAGCAGGAGTAGGCCATATGGTCCCTCGAGCCTGCTCCACCATTTAATACGATCATGGCTGATCTGATCATGGACTCATCTGCCCTGCCCGCTCCCCATAACTCCTTATCATTTAAGAAACTGTCTATTTCTGTCTTAAATTTATTCAATGACCTGGCTTCCATAGCTCTGAGGCAGCGAATTCCACAGATTTACAACCCTCAGAGAAGAAATTTCTCCTCATCTCAGTTTTAGATCTCAGATTTAGAGGGGATTAGAAGGACTTACATGCACAAAAGGCAATAGAACATTAACAAGGTGTTATTTGCTTACTTATTCTTGCATTCAGTGCACTTTAACAAGTGAGTAAACACAGCTGTTTCTGCCTCCAAATAAATGGAACACTCAAATCGATAACCAGAAACTTTGAAATTGATGTCGATACAAATGGATAATGGTCATCACTTTTTGGCTGATATAAACCGCTAAAATGAAAAGGATCCCTGTAGTTGTAAAACATGTCTCTTTAGCTCATCAAAAAGGCTTTGACCCAGTTATTACAAAATACATGCAGTTGGCATGGCTTTTGGTTGAGTGGGTTGATTTTTTAATATTACCAATTGTGAGGGAGAAAAGTGATATTTTATGTTTAAGGTGTAGCTGGATCGATAACAATTTAAAAGGTCTCTGCTGAAATGATGCTCGAGGAATAAGTCACTGAACAGCCACCAAAACCTGACTACGATGAACATGCTCGGTGGGACTAACTGGATTACTTTTCGAAAGAGCCGGCGCAGACTCGATGGGCCGAATGGCCTCCTTCTCTGCTGTACTATTCTATGATTCTGTAAGCGACTGCCCGTTTTAAGTGTGGCCGTTTTAAGTGGTGGGGACTGTATCTGAAATGGAGAAGTGTTGCATCTCTTGTGTTAGCATCACGCCCCTTATTGAAGACAAATATTCACTTCAAAAAGTTGAGATGAGGAAAGCACTTTGTCCTGCAAACACTTCGAGAATATAAATCCCTCTACATTCAACAGTAAATCACTGAAAACAGAATCTACGCCACAAGCACTCAAAGGCGTGTCATCCAACATCTTATTTGTACCACAAGCATGTTATTTAAAATAATAAAACAGTCAAACTTAAGTACAATTGTAGAATATAGGAACTGCAAAGCACGCACTATGTCCCTCAGCTCTCCCCAGAGCGACTGCTCATCATCTTAAATAGTTCAAAATTACGGCTTGTATAGCCCCAACAAATTTGTAATAAGTCATGAAACAAGTTTAAATTTCAAGACTTTTCACATACTAAATATTACATCATCAATCAAAGCCATCAGTGCTGCTAAAAGTCATGGACATGAACATCCTCTGCGCTTTTAGTTCATTGGTAAATGTAGAAAAAAGAAAATTATAAATGCTGTCAATCTGAAATAAATCCAAAAATGCTGGAAAGACACAGCATGTGTAAAAGAGAAAATAAAAGTCATGATAGTTTAAGGTTCTGCTCAAGGGCACACATCCGAGATGTTATAACCAGCCTTTTCTCTCTGATCCTAACTGGCCTGCTGTGTATTTGCAGCGGGCTCTGCTTGTTAAGTTCAGAGTTACAGCGTCAAAGGGAATAAAGAAGATCCCGACATTCTTTGCGTGGCACGGTCCCGGGTCCGTCACGGAATGGATGCCATTTTTTTTGATATGGAATAGTATAACCAAAACAAAATGTGCACCAGGGAAGATTCTTCTGTTTGGGAGGGAGAGAGAGCACTTAACGATGGTGAATGTATTACTTGCCTGCACTCATAGCTCGTAGCCAATCCAGTTTTCTTCCCACAAAGAAAGCAGTGCTTGGCATTTTTCTTTTTGGTTTGGTTTGGAGCCTTTACTGGTGGGAAATGATGTGTAGGGGTGCCTGAGACAAACAATGGGCGGACAGAAAATGACATTTAAGAACAAATGAGATTATATTAAAACATTTTTTTTGTAAATTCAAAAACAAAAACAGGCATTACTGAAAAGTCTAATTAGGACATGATAAATACTTGAAAAATGGATGATATGAAAGTTTTGTTTCAGTTTCAAATTGAGTGCTGTATAATTAGCCTTTCAAAACACGTGGGTTAAACAACCACGGTTCGTAAAGCACTTCTTTGAAAGCCCCCCCATTTTCTTCAACACATACTGACAAAATATCATTCAATACGAAGTATTCTACGTAGATAGTTTCAGCATCTCCTCTGAATGGAGCAAATCCTATTTGCTCTCGACTACAGTCAGTTGGAAGCAGACCCGATGCATGGATCGAGCAGTCTTTGCTGAACAGCTGGCCACACCTGGCTGCTATGTGACCAGAACAAATACAGATTTTCCCTCCCACACAGTACTTTCAAATATCTTTTTAGGGGAAGAGCTCGACACTGAACATCTTTCTTGCCCGCCCCTCAATCATACCTCCCCCCAACCAAATTTAATTTAATTGCAGCAAATCAGTGACCGCTTTAGGGGCTAAAACTATCATTCAGGGTGCGCATTCTTTCACACTAAAATCAACAAGATATTCAACAGGTACATTCCTGATTTCGCAGTCCAGCCTCTTCTTTTAGGATTCATTACCAAAATTTGAAGAGGTGTTTTAAAATAATGACTTGTGGATACACAAGTTGATTTACCCGGGCACTCATTTTTGCCTTCTTAGAACTAAGTCTGATCCACACATATTTCTAAGATTTTGCTTCCCAGTTACTCCAGACAAGAGAAATGATTTAGCAGTTGACATAGCCTTTACATATATAGTGATTTCCATCTCATGGAGTAGAGCTGAGTGCCAGACAGGACACGGCCAACAACTATTGACCAATCACCAAATATAGATTAAAAAAACTCCAATATTGTTGCATCATGCGACTCATCATAGGCAGTCCCTTGAAGCGAGAATGACTTGCTTCCACACCAAAAAGTTAATAGGTGTTTCAATGAAGGACCTACTATTCCAGATCCCGAACTACGGCTTGAAGGGTGGAAGATGCCTGTGCGTGGATTTTTTTTAACGTGGGGTGGCCGTTGCACACCAGCCACCACATGGGCTTGACAGAGCTAGGTCTTGGTCCAGTGGCAAGGATTACTCAAGATGACTGGAGACCAGCTCTGCTGCACAGATCCAGCACGCATACATATCGCAATGTGGGCTGGCCCGTGCTGCCCCTGGGCCCCAAACTCACGTCTCTCCTGGGCCCCGGTCACTTCCCTCTACAAACTCTTGCCGTTCCTTCGCCCCTCCTGCTGTGCCTGCCCGCACTGCGGCTATCAGGTGATGACCAGGATGGTGGAAGACGAACTAGATGGACCGTAGTCATTTTCATCTAGCAAGCCCCATGTTCCTTCCTACCCTAGCTGGGTATCTCAACATTGAAACTACATGGCCCATTTTCAGCATTCTCCTTCCTCTCAAAGCTTTTCTCACTTCTGAGAATGTTTCAGAAAAAGTTACAATATAATAAATCATTTGCACAGTATTTGGTTCCAAGAACTGCTGACCCTGCCCTTGCTATGTCTGGCTGTGAATGGTCCTTCTCGCTTACTCTTCTCACCAGTTTCACTGCACTGAGATTAGTGACTTGCCATTCCATGGTGCTGGTATCCCCATCCTCACACTCTCCATCCATTACTTGACCCTTTGTGCCTCTCCCTTGCCCAAGAAGGATAATAAAAAGACAGAGAAGAACAAGGAAAGTCAGTGAAAGCAGTCACTGCACCTGCACTTGCAACTTGGTACGTATAATACGATTCTACCGGAATCCTGAAGCACAATTACAGGAGGTACTCTTGCTTAATCAACGCACAGGAGGCAACTCATGAAAAGGGCAAGGTTATCAGGGAGAAAATACAGGATCATTCATAGGTATACTTCAGGCAAGTAAGAAATGGGTCCAGTAAGAACGAACTGTATGTAGCACTTTCCACAACCTCAGGAGGCTCCAAACTGCTTCACAGTTGAAGTTTTTTTAAATGTAGTCACTGTTGTAAAGTAGGCAAATGCAGCAGCCAATTTACACACAGCAAGGTCCCACAAACAGCAATGAGATTAGTGATCAGATAATCTGTTTTAGTGAGGGATAAGTTTTAGGTTGAGGGATAAATGTTGATCAGGACACTGGGAGAATTTACATCCACCTGGGAAGATAGACGGGGCCTCGATTTAACATCTCATCTGAAAGAAATGAATGGGACTGAAAGCCGATAAATCCCCTGGACCCGATGGCCTACATCCAAGGGTTTTCAAAGAGGTGGCTATAGAGATAGTGGATGCATTGGTTGTCATCTTCCAAAATTCCATAGATTCTAGAAAAGTTCCCACGGATTGGAAGGTAGCTAATGTAACCCCACTATTTAAGAAAGGGTGGGGGGGGGGGGGGGGGAAAGAGAAAACGGAGAACAGACCAGTTAGACAGACATCAGAAGTAGGCAAAATGCCAGAATCTATTATTAATAATAACGTGGTAACAGGGCACTTAGAAAATAGTAACAGGATTGGGCATTGGATTTAAGAAAGGGAATTCATGTTTGGCAAATCTGTTGAGTTTTTTGAAGTTGTAACTAGCAGAATAGCTAACGGGGAACCAGTGTGGGGATGTATTTAGATTTTCAGAAAGCATTTGAATAAGATGCTGCACAAGAAGTTGTTACACAAAATTAGAACTCATGGAATTGGGGATAATATATTAGCATGGATTGAGGATTGGTTAACGGACAGAAAACAGAGAGTAGGGATAAACGGGTATTTTCAGGTTGGCAGGCTGTAACTAGTGGGGTGCCGCAAGGATCGGGGCTTGGGCCCCAGCTATTCACAATCTATATCAATGATTTGGATGAGAGGACCAACTGTAATATATACAAGTTTGCTGATGATACAAAGCTAGGTGGGAATGTAAATTGTGAGGAGGATGCAAAGAGACTTCAAGGGGATATAGACAGGCTAAGTGAGTGGGCAAGAACATGGCAAATGGAATATAATGTGGAGAAATGTGAAGTTAGCCACTTTGGCAGGAATAATAGAAAAGCAAGTATTTTTTAAACGGTGAGAGATTGGGAAATGTTGGTGTTCAGAGGGACCTGGGTGTCCCTGTACATGAATCACAAAGTTAAAGGTCCCACACAAGAGATTAATGTGCAAAGTTAAAGCACATGGGATTGGGGGTAGTGTGCTGACATGGATTGAGAACTGGTTGTCAGACAGGAAGCAAAGAGTAGGAGTAAATGGGGACTTTTCAGAATGGCAGGCAGTGACTAGTGGGGTACCGCAAGGTTCTGTACTGGGGCCCCAGCTGTTGACACTGTACATTAATGATTTAGATGAGGGGATTAAATGTAGTATCTCCAAATTTGCGGATGACACTAAGTTGGGTGGCAGTGTGAGCTGCGAGGAGGATGCTATGAGGCTGCAGAGCGACTTGGATAGGTTAGGTGAGTGGGCAAATGCATGGCAGATGAAGTATAATGTGGATAAATGTGAGGTTATCCACTTTGGTGGTAAAAACAGAGAGACAGACTATTATCTGAATGGTGACAGATTAGGAAAAGGGGAGGTGCAAAGAGACCTGGGTGTCATGGTAAATCAGTCATTGAAGGTTGGCATGCAGGTACAGCAGGCGGTTAAGAAAGCAAATGGCATGTTGGCCTTCATAGCGAGGGGATTTGAGTACAGGGGCAGGGAGGTGTTGCTACAATTGTACAGGGCCTTGGTGAGGCCACACCTGGAGTATTGTGTACAGTTTTGGTCTCCTAACCTGAGGAAGGACATTCTTGCTATTGAGGGAGTGCAGCAAAGGTTCACCAGACTGATTCCCGGGATGGCGGGACTGACCTATCAAGAAAGACTGGATCAACTGGGCTTGTATTCACTGGAGTTCAGAAGAATGAGAGGGGACCTCATAGAAACGTTTAAAATTCTGACGGGGTTAGACAGGTTAGATGCAGGAAGAATGTTCCCAATGTTGGGGAAGTCCAGAACCAGGGGACACAGTCTAAGGATAAGGGGGAAGCCATTTAGGACCAAGATGCGGAGGAATTTCTTCACCCAGAGAGTGGTGAACCTGTGTAATTCTCTACCACAGAAAGTTGTTGAGGCCAATTCACTAAATATATTCAAAAAGGAGTTAGATGAAGTCCTTACTACTAGGGGAATCAAGGGGTATGGTGAGAAAGCAGGAATGGGGTACTGAAGTTGCATGTTCAGCCATGAACTCATTGAATGGCGGTGCAGGCTAGAAGGGCCGAATGGCCGACTCCTGCACCTATTTTCTATGTTTCTATGTTAACATGCAGGTACAGCAAGCAATTAAGAAAGCAAATGGAATGTTGGCCTTTATTACAAGGGGATTTGAGTATAAGAGTTCTTATGTTCTTATAACAAAAGGAAGGGTATACTTGCCATAGAGGGAGTGCATCAAAGGTTCACCAGACCGATTCCTGGGATGGGGGGGATTGTCCTATGAGGAGAGATTGAGTAGACTAGGCCTACATTCACTAGAGTTTAGAAGAATGAGAGGTGATCTCATTGAAACATACGCAATTCTTACAGGGCTTGACAGGGTAGATACAGGGAGGATGTTTCCCCCGGGCTGGGGTGTTTAGAACCAGGGGGTCACAGTCTCAGAATAAGGGGTCGGCCATTTAGGACTGAGATGAGGAGAAATTTCTTCACTCAGAGGCTGGTGAAATAGGCTCGAGGGGTTCAATGGCCTACTCCTGCTCCTAATTCCTATATTCTAAGATGGCACCTCTCACAATGCAGCACACCTCCCTCAGTACTGCACTGGAGTGTCAGCCTAGATTATGTGTTCAAGTCTCTGGAGTGAGGCTTGAACCCACAATCTCATGACTCAGAGACAAAAATGCTATCACTGAGCGCAGGTTGCCACCTACTTAGCCACTAGATACAGAGGAACGACATCAAACGTCCCCAGAAAAGTAGCAGTGGTAAATCACATTCAAAGAAAAGTCTTAAATAATAATCCTTTGGGAGCTGACACTTGCATAATGAATTTCAGCAATATTTATAAACTCAACGTCAATGCCTAAGTTACCCTATAAAATGGAATAAACCTCCTCAGGAAGAGACACGGCCTTCCTGCAGAAGACAGCTCGTCCGCTGGCTCACTGGGAGCACTGCTCAATGTCCATTGTAGAACAAAGCCAGGCTGACCAGAAGGTCCTTGGTTCAATTCTAGGTACAATGCCAATTCACTAGGGTGCTGCTTGGTATGCAGAAACACAAATACAAAGACTTAGAAAGCTGGGTCTTTTCTCATCAGAAAATGCAGATTTTATGGGCCGATACAATAAATTATGAAAGATTGGGACAGGGTAGACAGAAGCACACGGTTTCCAGCAGTTGAGAGGTCAAGAGTGAGGGGCCGTGGGTACAACATTAAGTGCAAGAGATTTAGAACAAAGAGCATGAGAAACTTCTTCACACAGAGTTGTGAGGCTGTGGCTTTCACTTTCAGGGTTGGGGTTGAGGTAGAAACGATGTCAACATTCAAGATTAGACTTGACAGGTGGATACAGAAAAAGGAGTTGGAGGGATATGGGAACAGGGTGGGTAAATGTAATCAGGACTATCTGCTCTCGTGGAGTGGAAACGCAGACACGGACTGGTTGGACCGAATGGTATGTTTGCATCTAGTAACTTCTATGTATTTCTGTTGTCTCTACGGGGCATAGAGTACAAAAGTGTATAAAACACTGGTTCGGCTCCAACTGGAGTACTGTGTCCAATTCTGGGCACCACACTTTAGGAAGGATGTGAAGGCCTTAGAGAAGGCGCAGAAAAGATTTACGAGAATGATTCCAGGAATGGGGGACTTCAGTTACGTGGATAGACTGGAGAAGCTGGGGTTGTTTTCCTTGGAGCAGAGAAAATTGAGAAGAGATTTGATAAAGGTGTTCAAGATCATGAGGGGTCTGTATAGAATAGAGAGAGAGAAACTGTTCCCATTGGTACAAGGGTCGAGAACCAGAGGACATAGATTTAAGGTGATTGGCAAAAGAACCAAAGGCGATGCAAGAAAAAATCTTTTTTTTTTTAACGCAGCGAGTGATTGGGTTCTGGAATGCACGGCCTGAGAGGCAGACTCAATCTTACCTTTCAAAAGGGAGTTAGATAAGTATCTGAAGGAAAATAATTTGCAGGGCTATGGGGAAAGGGCGGGGGAGTGGGGCTGGCTGAGAGTCGGCACGGGCTCGACGGGCCGAATGGCCTTCTTCCGTGCTGTAACCATTCTGTGATTGTATGATAGTGGATCGCAGCTGGCGCTTTATATCTGATAACTAGTTTAATGGCGTGCGTCTAAGCTAGGGAGAGATTCAAAAATATATAAAAATGAGCCCAGGGTTCCCATCATGCAACGACTCTTGGTAGAAAATGCACGGAATGCATATGTGCGAATGTCAGCTATGATGCTTCCTACAGACGGGCAGCCTACATGCACACAGAATGGCCATTTAGGGGAGATGTGCAAAGACCAATACTTGTGCCTTCAGGAGACAAGAGGAGGAAACAACAAAAAATGTCCCAAATACTGCCTTCCTGAAACTCAAAGTAGTAACTCCGCCCTAAACCCAAGATGCCCAAGACAAGTTGCATTCAGTGTCTATGCGCACACAGCAAATACTGCTCAGCGTCACTGCCGGAATCTGAGCTGGGAACTAACTGTTTCTGAGATGTACATTTCTCAGTCTTCCTCCACAGCGCCACGAAAACAACAATGGCACCCAACAGATGCTCAGAACAGTATCAACCTTTGGTTAGATTCTGAATTTGTCACTGAGTGGAATGCCCTTGTTTTCTGCCACTTCTCAGCACGATGAACATTACCCAATCCACTGGATTCAGAGGAGGCCACAACATGTAGAAATCATTTTTTCAGATCATTAACCAACAGCTAAATGGGAGAATCCATCACGTACACAAAATGTAAATTAGCCCAATTATCGTCCTTTTTATCAGGCAGTGTTGCTTTTGAGTTTGCCATCAAGGTGGTCACTGATTGTTGAAATTCAATTTTAACAATCATGTCCACCTCGCTCTTTTGAACTACGGGTTGAACCTCCCTATCCAGCACCCTCGAGATCTGGCCTGTCCCGAACAAGGGATTTTGCCGGATGAGAGGAGGTCACGTGTTTGGGTGGACTGCGCCTTTAAATGCTGTTGCTAGGGTAAGTATGTGCGCGCGCGTCGATTGGCTGGACCGACTGTCTGTCAGTCAGTCAGTCAGCCAGCCAGTGTGCAGGAGGCCCCGAAGAGCCGGCAGGCTGGTGGGCCCAGAAAAGCCAGCAGGCCTCAGAAGAGTCCGTCGGCCGAGAAGGGTCCGTGGACCGAGAATAGTCCGTGGACCGAGAATAGTCGGCCTCGCCCGACCCGACCCCCCGAGGGAGCGCTGTGGGGAGAAGCGGCTGGCCCGAGGACGAGGGGTGGTGCCAGATAAGGAAGTTCCAGATAAGAGGGGTTCAAACTGTACTACACTACATAATTACAATTTTGCCTCATTCTCCAGAGATCTTCTTTTCAATACATGTTCCCCTCTTCCACTCCTCATAGACATACATTCAGCTTTGCTGGCACTTCCTTTGGCAGTTTCAAAGTTAAGCTACAGGTGTCTATCAGAGTCTTACGGCACAGAAGGAGGCCTTTCGGCCCATCATGCCTGTGCTGGCTCTTAAAGAAGAAATACTTGCATTTCTATAGTGTCTTTCACGGCCACCGGACGTTTCAAAGCGCTTTACAGCCAATGAAGTACTTTTGGAGTGTAGTCACTGTTGCAATGTCAGAAATGCAGCAGTTAATTTGCACACAGCAAGCTCCCTCAAACAGCAATGTGATAATGACCAGATAATCTGTTTTTTTTATTATGTTGATTGAGGGATAAATATTGGCCAGGACACTGGGGATAGTGCCCCTGCTCCTCTTCTAAATAGTGCCATGGGATCTTTTACGTCCATTTGAGAGAGCAGACGGGGCCTCGGTTGAACGTCTCATCCGACAGATGGCACCTCTGACAGTGCAGCGCTCCCTCAGCACTGCACTGGAGTGTCAGCTTAGATTTGTGTTCGAGTGGGACTTGAACCCACAACCTTCTGACTGAGAGGCGAGCGAGCTGTCCACTGAGCCACAGCTGACAATCAAAGGATATGGGGATAGAATGGGACAGTGGAATTGAGGTCAAAAGATCAGCCATGATCTTACTGAATGGCGAAGCAGGCTCGACGAGCCAAATGGCCTACTCCTACTTCTTATGTTCTTAGGAGAGGTGGCAAGTAATGGCTCATGGTTTTAATGTGGGTTCGAGAGGAGCACTCCTGCTCTTTCTGGCTCCACATTGAGGTAAGTAACTTTGTACAAACTAACCTGTTTCGTGAGCTTTGAATCTGGAATATTTCTTCACCAGCTGTCAGTGATGGAAACCCAAACACTGACCTTCCCATTGTTTGGTCCAGATAGCTGGAGCAGTGAAATGTAGTTGATAGACCCCAGTGCAGCATTGTAGTTGAATGCTTTGGCCTAGAAACTGGCCTCCTTAGCGCCGTCGCGGAACGATAACGGGACACTATTAACCACTTACCGATTGGGTGCAGCAAGATGATCGACTCCCGCTAAATTTGGCGGGAGCTTTGTGGCGGCGGCAGGACATTGCACCCCGATCTCCGTCACTCAGAGATCGAGACGTCATCGCCTTGCGCATCGTCCCGGACCCGAACTTCGGTTCTGCCCCCTGCACCATCGCCGGGCAAAAACACCGGCAGCTGCAAGAGGCGTTGATCGGGAGGCCGGGCGCTTCGGGGACAAAACTTAAAAGCGAGGTGGCCAAGATAGGTGAAAAGATTTGCAAAATGCTGTCTGTTGATGAAATGGTCACACGCAGCTAATGCAGAATGAGAGCCATGGTATTTAAACAGTTGCGTGAACTGTTGAGCAGTTTTTTTTAAATGGGGGGTTGCGTGGGGGGGGGGGGGGGCGAAAGCAGTGTGGATACGGAGAACGGGGTTCATTCACCTTTCATTTGACACTTCTAGATACTACTGGGATTTTAGCCCAGAGAAAAATTAAATTCATAAGTCACTCGAAATTAATAACCCTTTAAGAAGTCAAATCAACATTAGATGGAGAAGTCCTCGTATCGATCAAAATTTACCCCTCTCTGACTTGCCTTGAACTGCTAGTGTGGCAGCTGAGCCAATTTGATTAGAGGAGAAATTCCTACCCAAAACATTAAAGCAAACTTTGCGATAAGGTTACAATGGGTGAGGAGTGAGACTCCTATATATGTATAGGAGAGCGTCAGCTAGTCTAAAAGGGGAGAAATAGCACAACAGGAGAACTATTCAGCAAGAAAGCATTAGCAAGCTTACCTATTCGTCTTCCTATTGTAGTGGGCCTGCCGGTCACACACAGTCCAAGGGGAGACTGGAAGTGAAGGAAAAGGGAACATCTTGTATATTAAATATATAATAGAAATTAAAGAGGATGCAATAAACATTGAGAAGCGAAGGTACAGTGATTTAGGTACCGCTCGCCTTAACAGATAGTTATATCTTTCCCTTTTTAGGAAGGTTTTAGGACAGAAAACATTGTAACTTTGGAAAATATTCCCAGAGGGTTAACAATCACGCAAACTAGAAATGTTCACAAATGATTATCTGCAAAGGAAATTGGCAAAATCATTTACTCAACATGAAAACAGGATTACTCATCTTGTGGCTTTTTTAGGCGTGACCCTTTAAAGAAACATTTCTCCCTTCTCCTTTGTGACTTCCCATGTCGTACACTAAACCCCTGGTTCTGCCTTGGCCCAGGTGTTGCTGGAGTGGGGCACTTCACGGTGCGGCCCCGTTTGTTCGCTTTTTTTGCCTCGCCCTTCAGCTCCAAAATTGTTTGCCCCGCACGTTGCTGGAAGTGCGAAGTGATAACGGGGCGGCGAGGGCAACGGGGCATCGGAGACTTCGGTGAACGGAGGGACCAACAGTCTATCTCCTGAACCAAGGAGAGTTAAGGATTGAGAAACGGCGGAGAAAAATAATCGGGTGAATTAAAGTCAAATTAGATACAGAAAGAAAAATAAAGAGAGGGAAATAAGGAATCCATCAAGAAATAGAGAGAGAGAAAAAAAAAGAGACAAAGGGAAAGATAGATTTTTCACAATTTAACATTTTGAACACCTCCAAGAACAATTTACTACCTGCAGGAATGAGACTCCACAGTTGCAATTGTTCCCTTTCTCTTCCAGAGAAGTTGAGGGGCATTGCAGGAATATAAATCTGGTCATTAAAAGGGTCCTTTTATGTCGTTAAGTATCAGCCCTAACTTTCCACAGCGAGTTTAATTTGTTTCAACAGTGCAACGGTAGCAATTTCTTGAAAATCACGGGGAGGTTGAGGATGAGGCAAACAGTGGAGTGCCGCAAATTGTGCAGCAATTCGTGGCGAATGGAATGTTGGCCTTTGTTGCAAGGGGGATGGAGTATAAAAGCAGAGCAGTCCTGCTACAACTGTACAGGGTATTGGTAAGGCCACACCTAGAGTATTGTGTACAGTTTTGGTCTCCGTATTTAAGGAAGGATATACTTGCATTGGAGGCTGTTCAGAGAAGGTTCACTAGGTTGATTCCGGAGATGAGGGGGCTGACCTATGAAGATAGGTTGAATAGGTTGGGTCTGTACTCATTGGAGTTCAGAAGAATGAGAAGTCTTATCGAAACATATAAGATAATGAGGGGGCTCGACAAGATGGATGGAGAGAGGTATTTCCACTCAGGGGAAACTAAAACTAGGGGACATAGTCTCAGAATTAGGGGCCACTCATTTAAAACAGAGATGAGGAAGAATTTCTTCTGAGTGTTATAAATCTGTGGAATTCTCTGCCTCAGAGAGCTGTGGAGGCTGGGTCATTGAATATATTTAAGGCAGAGATAGACAGATTTTTTGAGCGATAAGGGAATAAAGGGTTATGGGGAGTGGGCAGGGAAGTGGAGCTGAATCCATGATCAGATCAGCCATGATCTTATTGAATGGCGGAGCAGGCTCGAGGGGTCAAATGGCCGACTCCTGCTCCTACTTCTTATGTTCTTATGATTCTCAACTCACGATGTATCGCTTCCTCGCCACAAATTGCTGGGTTATTTACGCAGTAACAATGGGGTGTACAGTGAACTTATTATAGGTACATTACGCAATCAAGCCGTTGAAGAATTTTGCTGATTATGCATTTTGACAGCTCAGCATTTCTTCCCGTGCAATGGGCCCAAGACAGTTATTCCATCAACAATGGTAGCTGAACATCCATCACCCTTTTCTTTTGAGCTGCTAACTGATTTGGTTTGTAGCACTGTTGCATTTTGGCAGTCATCACGTTTCATAGGTTAACTAGATTCCATTTTGTTAAACCAAAGCATTTCTCTCCTCCGCCCTGCAGAAAGGCGGGAGTGAAACTCGCCTCAGGATTCAAGTCCTACAAAGCCACAGAGATGAACAAGCGATAAAGCCTATGCTGCCTTAAATAAGAGAAAATCTGCAAACAAGCCCTCCTATTTAGGAGCTCGACTCTTCAAAGAAGCACCGACACACTATGGCGGTGAGGATTCTCTCCAGGGCATTACAGCAGATCATGGGGCTAAACCAGTGCTCAAGTGCTGTTCTGAACAGTCATTTCTTCTGTGTACAATGCACCTACTCCAATATTTGTGCAGGATAGACAAATGGGAAAGTGCATGATAGCCACACAAGTGGGTGAAAAGGTGCAGGCTACCACACGGTTGTTTCGGAGCATATGATGTTCAACCTTATGTTTGTATGCGGTTTTAAAGTAGTCGGTTTAAGGTGTGTGCAACGTTCTGACACAAATGGGTATTTCCCAGCATTTGGCACAGTATCTTCGAATATTTAGAATTTTTACATTATATGGCATGTTCTGGTTAATTTTAAACTTCCCTTTCTATTATGTTTGTTCTGTCAGTGTGGGCGATGGCCTGTCCTCAGACTTCTCAACCATTAACAAAGGTTAGTCCCCTCTGCTACTTCTCCCTACCCCTCTCACTACTTCGGTCCTGCCCACACCCTTTTGCTGAGGATTGTGCTTCACTTGAACTGTACGACCTCAGTGCACACGACCTGCAACGCTCTCTCCACTAATCACGACATCACAATCTGCATGGCCTTTGATGAGGCAAAGAAATTTCGGTTTTCTTTCCATTTCTTCAGATCCTCCATTTGTTTTGAAAGTCCAAACAACAGCCAACCACAGAGCCCTCAGTCTATCGAAATTCTAGATGCTTATCTCCCGTATGCTCAAAATAGGAACTTCCACATCTGCTTTGCTGAAACTGCCTCGAAGAACCTGGTTTCTCCAAGTTGTGTTTTTTTTTAAACTCAAGAACACCCTGCGCAAGACTCAAACACTGCATTCATGGTGGGGAGGCATATCTAAAACCTCTCTCATCCCTGGATATCAGAAAAGGCTTGGCTGATCAGTGATCTTTCTCTCGCCTCTAGCCTCCCTTATCAACTTCTGTCTCCCCACAGCAATCTTTTCTATCTGTTTCACTGAAATACTAGGGCAGTGGTCCTCCGAACTAATTGTTCTTGTTCATTATTTTTTCCACAGTCCAAACCTGCGACCTCTACCACCTAGAAGGACAAGGAGTAGCAGGCACAGGGGTACATCACAATCTCCACGTTCCCCTCCGAGTCACACACCATCCTGACTTGGAAATATATCGCCATTCCTTCGTCGCTGGGTCAAAATCCCAGAACACTCTACCTAACAGCACTGTGGGAGTAATGTTTTTTTTTAAAAACGGGCTGCATGGCCCATCCAAATCTACGCGCATGCACGTTTTTTTGCATTGGGAAACAAGCTCACCCGCTGGGCAGGACCTCGAGACAGCTGTGCAGCTTAACGGGGAACGTCGTGTGGGAAACCTTCACCACACGGATTGCAGCGGTTCACGGTGGCGGCTCACCACCACCTTCACAAGGTCAATAAATGCCGGCCTTGCCTGCGATGCCCACATCCCATGAATTAATTTTAAAAATCTGTAAATCCATTGTCCTACATCCTCAATTCCTCACTGTTGAAATCAGGACTCAGTGCATCACCTCCTACACTAATTTCTTTCACAGGATCTGTGGAAACCCCTCACCTACCTCAGTTTGTTTTCACCTGTGACCTTCAGTCAAAGCTCGTCATCAACTAATCACAACTTATTAACTCCCTTTCCCCCCCCCCACCCCCCCACCTACCTACCTGGGTGGTATCCTGCACCCATGGGTCTTCTTCCTTCACCTCAATTTCCCAAAACGATGGAGCATTACGTTACTGATACTGCATTGGAAGCCCTGCGAGAGATTGTGGAGGGATATGATCGGGGTCCAGGGGATGTGTGAGTTCGGGGCCCAGGGGCAGCACGGGCCAGCCCACATTGCAATATGTGCGCGCACTAGGTCCATGCAGCAGAACTGGTCTCCAGTCGTCTTGGGTAACCCTTGCCACTGGACCAAAACCTAGCTCTGTCAAACCCGTGTGATGGCTGGTGTTCAACGGTCACCACACGTTAAAAAAATCCACGCTCAGGCGTCTTCCACCCTTCAGGATGTAGTTTGGGTCCATCATTCGAAACATCTGTGAACTGATCCTTTTTTGGTATGGAAGCAAGTCATCTTCGTTTCAAGGGACCGCCTATGATGATGATGATGATGATGGGAAGCCCTGCATCAGTTGCATGTTCAATTGACAATTATGCAAGTTTGCAGAAGGGGTGTAAAGCAGTCCTTGTGGGTCTGCGTAGTTGCCAGTAACATGCTAGTAACTAGTTGCTAGTAACATGGTGTTGGAACTTTGGTCTCAACCTTGGTGAACTTTCTTTTAGGAAGGTGGTTGAAATGAGCTCCTGGAGTCTGTATAGCCGAGCTAACAGTGTAGAAAGACATGCTTAATATTTGACTGGAGATGGCATTTTCAAAAGGAGACTGTTTGCAGGAAGAGGAACATAAAATTCAGCTCATCTATCTGTAAGCTGCTTCCCAACCACCCAGAGAAAGGGAAGACATTAAACCCTCCTCTAACTTTAACATTGTGACCATTCAATGTCCCAAGATAATTCCCAACTGTTGAATTGTTCGCAACTTTCACCGGCAGTGTTTTATGCAGCAGTTCAGAACAGGCTTTCGAAGTGTAATTTACAAAAACGCCTGCAGGAACGGTTTTGAGGATTCCAATCTCCAATTTGGAATACAGCGACGGACACAAGTTATGGGCACTTTTATCTGGGGGGCAGTTTTGTAGAGAAAAGTGCCGGTTTTAAGGATACTGTAAAGTCCAGCAACCGTCTGGAAGATAAACGCGAGTAAAAAGGTTTAATCAAAGCAAAACTGCACTAATTAAAACATGGTAATTGCCAGAGAAAGTTAATTACCCACACTCTTATCAATCTGTGTATATTAGTGAGAGGGGAAGCTTATTTGGCATCAAGAGTTATCATGGAGAACTGCTAATTACCCAAACTGCTCAGGAACCCAAAAATTAGTTTAATAGATTGTGAAAACTGCACTACAGCCTTGTAAATTCACCAGACATTAAAATATAATTTGTCGTTTGGCTAACCAATACGGACACATTATGGCACTGAATGAAGGGCATGAGGTAACCAATAAACTTTTAGTGCATTAGTCCTGGAGCACATGGCTCACCTTTGCGCAGGTTGTGAGATGTGCAAATTTGGGAGAGCAACGTGGTTTGTGCCAATAAAGTAATCCCATTCACTCAAATTAATCACAAAGAAAAGTGGAATTCACTTACAACAAACGCATTTGAAACTCGATCCGGGGAAGGAATGCTTCTAAAAACCTCTTCGTGAAAATGTTGAACGCTAGCCGGGACTGCAATACCAGATGTCCGCTGTCTGCTTGCCCCACAGTTACTTTGCATGCTGTTCCTGGATGTGCTTCGTGCCAGCGAAGCCAACATTCCAATGTCTTTCGAAGAGCCCAAGGGTTCCTTGGCTGCTTTGCTTGCCAGGTCCGCCACCTCCGTTTTCAAAATGATATCCGCTTTCTTTCCGGGGGAATCTACTTTGAGTCCTCGAAACCTGCCGGCCTTTGACAGTGAAACACTGGGGAAACCGCCAGTATCCTGAGCCGGGTGCAGTAGCTGTTGTGACGCAGCAGGTCTTAGGCTATTTATGTCAAATGTCTTTGGGGGTCTTTGAGCTGCGAGAGCGATTAAGGAGTTATGCGGGACTGGTGCGGGATATTGGGCGGGGGACATAATTTTTTCCTTCTTCGGAATTAACTCGGGGAGACTCGATTTGCTAGATTCCATCGGAACACATCCCAGCATGTTCGGAAAAACTGGTCTAATAATACTTGGTTCCACAGCATCCCGTTCTGCCGGCTTAGTTTCTCTCTTGGTCTGTTCATACAATGAAGTTTTAAGTCCGATTTCACTCAGTAGGTTGGCCTCTTCCACTGCTTCAGCATCTACAGACAAGGCAAGGACGTTTGCAGCATCGCCGAGGACCCTTTCCTCTTCCGAGAGGCTCGCTTCCGCAGCGGGGGATTTTAACCGCGAGCCACCTGCCGCGCAATCAGTCACAAAATCCGTACAAATAGTCGGCGCTTCCCTGAAGTCCTGAGAAAGAAGTGGTGGAAGCACCTTCTGTTGCCGTGGGTTGCACAGTTCTCCCTGCAGGATACGGCCCGGCGGTGGGATAGCACTCTGGAGCAAAGGCGTCATGTCGGCGGTTTCGTCGTCCTTCAGCAGGAAGCCGCTGGATGCCGACGGCGCTAAGCTGACGCCAGAAGCAAAATTGGGACTCAGCACGTTGTGGTAGGAAAGGGTTGGGTGCGGATCGCCAACAGGAGGTAGACACAGTGTATGATTGAGAGACGGCCCGTTGTGAGGGAGAACCCGGAAAAGGCGGTGACGAGCCGCGGTGATCGAACTGCTGGTCGGTCTGGGCACCATGGGAGGCCTTGGCTTCACCGTAGCGATTTTCTTGGGCTTTGTGGAAAGGACAAATAAAGTTATACAAAATATCACTCAAAAACATACTTTCCCCCACCCCCAAGAGTAACAAATTAGAAACAATTTAAAAGGAATGATGCTTTAAATAACTTCATTCTTTGCTTGCATCACCTTTAAACGGTCTGTTCGCAATTGACCTACATCACAACCCGAGCAACCCCAACTTTACCAGCTGGGTGAAACACATGGAGAGACTTTCATCTGTTGCTGCAATGATGTAATATTGGGTCAAGCTTTGAAAGATTTGCCCTTCCAGTTTGCAGAAAGAAACAACCTTGTCAGCTAAACTCGAGAGAGAGAGAGATTTTCAATGATGTTGGTCCCAGCTTCTAAATGAATGGCACACTGGTGGAATATTTACGAATACATAAAATATTTGCACTAGATAATGAATTAGAAATAAAAGATAAAGTACAGGGGGAAAAAAATTAAACTTAATATTTTAATCTGGGATTTTTTTGTAAATACTAGATAATTTCCTATAGCACTGCTCACGGAATTTTAAAAATTGCTTGTAGTTGCTGCTCCAGTTGTCTCTCTCTCCAGTTTTCCTTCAGACTCCCACGCTATGTACAGTTCCATCAGCCACATTTCCTCGTCTCTGGCTCATTCATTTATTTCCTTCTCTCTCATTTCTGTTTCCTGCCAGATCTCCTTTACTCCGCTTCCTCCCAGTTTCTCGTGCATTCACCCTAACTTCGCCCATCTCTTTTCCTCGCACTTTTTCCTTCTTTCTGATTACATCTCATGGCATACATAGGCAGCATAGACTGGCAGAGTGGTGGTGGTGGTGGGGGGGGCATTATACTGGTGAGACGGAGAGAAACATTCTGATGGAAACCTTGCTGATAAATCCTAACTTTGGGAAGACGGCAGAGCGAGTCCCTCAGGGTAGGGAGGGTTTGTGCAATGCACTGGAAGATGACACGGCCAAGACCGTTGTAATATTTTTCAAAATTGTTTAATGTTATTTTTGAAACGGTGCTTTAAATATATTTAATTTTTAATGGATATATAATGGGACTGGGTAGAACCAACTATTTTACTTTTTAAAAAAAAAATCAGTGATGTGATGGAGACCTTTTTTTTCCAGGGAGGGATAAGTACACAGTTTGTGTGCTTGAGGAAAAAAAAAGACGTGCACATTTATATAGCGCCTTTCATGACCACCGAGCGTCTCAAAACATTTACAGCCAATGAAGTACTTTTGGAATGTAGGCACTAATGTGGGAAATGCAGCAGCCAATTTGTGCACAGCAAGCTCCCACAAACAAGAATGTGATAATGACCAGATAAATCTATTTTTGTTATGTTGATAGTGCCATGGGATCTTTTACATCCACCTGAGGGGTCAGAGGGGTTTAACGTCTCATCCTAAAGACGGCTCCTCCGACAGTGCAGCGCTCCCTCAGCACAGCACTGGGAGTGTCAGCCTAGATTTACGTGTTCAAGTTCCTGGAGTGGGACTTGAACCCACAACCTTCTGACTTAGAGGCAAGTGTGCTACCCACTGAGCCACAGCTGACACGAAAAAGGTTTCTGTTTTTTTTGATTTGACTCAAAATTTCACATTCACTAAAAAGTAACCAAACAGCAAGCTTCATGCCTTATGGTCATAGACACACTATTTACTATAAAGTAGACTTAAAATAGTAGCGCAAAGTTATGCTCAATCATTTCTTCACTTAGAGGGTGGGGGGAGTCGGGAACTCACTGCCTGAAAGGGTGGTAGAAGCAGAAACCCTCATCACATTTAAAAGGATGTACACTTAAAGAGCCATAACCTACAGGGCTACGGACCTAGTGCTGGAAGGTGGGATTAGGCTGGGTAGCTCTTTTTCGACAGGCACGGACACGGCGGGCCGAATGGCCTCCTTCTGTGTCGTAATTTTTCTATGATTCTATGATTCCCAATATCTCAGCAGCATTATTACTCTAACACTGGTAATTTCAGAGTCTCTCGCTTTCTGAGCTAAATGCTACTTTTAAAAGAGGGCCAAAGAGGTATACATTTTCCTTTTAACCTGCTGGCATTGAAAGAATTAAGGGACCTTAGGGGAAACCAGATTGGAGTAAAGTACGGAGGACACTTAATATAAGCAACAGGGGTGCAGGGTTATAGTTACTAAATATTCAGCATCACAAAAGCAAAATACTGCGGATGCTGGAATCTGGAATAAAAACAGAAAATGCTGGAAATCTCAGCAGGTCAGGTCAGGAGAGAAAACAGTTTACGTTTCGGGTCGCTGACCCTTCATCAGAACTGGAGTGTGTTTGGAAAGAACGCATTCTTAACAAGAACTGAAAGGGGGAGGGGAAGAAAGAAAAGGGAAGGTCTGTGCTAGGTTGGAAGACAGAAGAGATTAGAGAGACAAAAGGGATGATGGCCCAAATTCAAATGGTAATGCCAGGAGTTAGAAAAACATTAGTCAAGATAGGGTGTGAGTGGCAGGATAATGACCAACTGCCATTAGAGACACGGAGAAAAAAAGAAACAAGCTCGGGGGGGGGGGGGGGGCAAAGATTGGCAGCGGTTACGCTCTGAAATTGTTGAACTCTATGTTGAGTCCAGAAGGCTGTAAAGTGCCGAATCTACGTTTGGTCTCCCCAATGTAGAGGAGACCACATCGTGAGCAGCGAGGACAGTATACTCAACTGACTGAAGTGCAAGTAAATCGCTGTTTCGCCTGGAAGGAGTATTTTGGGGCTCTGGATAGTGGGAAGGGAGGGGGTAAAAGGGAAGGTGTTGCATCTCCTGCGCTTGCACAGGAAGGTGCCGTGGGAAGAGGGGGGGTGCTGGGGGGGGGGGGGGACTGCGGAATGGACCAGGGCATCGCGGAGGGAGCGGTCTCTTCGGAATGCTGAGAGGGGAGGGGAGGGGAAGATGTGATTGGTGGTGGGATCACGCTGGAGGTGGCAGAAATGGCAGAGGATGATCCGTTGAACGTGGAGGCTGGTGGGGTGAAAGGTGAGGACAAGGGGAACTCTGTCATGGTTCTGAGAGGGAGGGTAAGAGATGAGAGCAGAGGTGCGGGAAATATAACAGTCACGGTCGAGGGCCATGTTAACCACGGTGGAGGGGAATTCTCTGTTGAGGAAAAAGGAAGACATGTCCGAGGCACTAGTGTGAAAGGTGGCGTCGTCAGAGCAGATGTGACAGAGACGGAGAAACTGGGAGAATGGAATGAAGTCCTTACAGGATGCGGGGTGGGAGGATGTGTAGTCCAGGTAGATGTAGGAGTCAGTGGGCTTATAGTGGATACTGGTCGAAAGCCTATCCCCAGAGATGGAGATGGAGAAGTCGAGGAAGGGAAGGGAAGAGGCGGAAATGGACCATGTGAAGGTGAGGGAAGGGTGGACATTGGATGCAAAGTGAATGAAATTTTCTAGTTCAGGGAGAGAGCAGGAAACGGCACCGATACAGCCATCAATGTACCGGAAAAAGAGGTGAGGGAGGGAACCCGAGTAGGACTGGAGGAAAGAATGTTCCACATATCCCACAAAAAGGCAGGCATAGCTAGGACCCATGCAAGTTCCCATAGCAACATCTTTAATTTGGAGGAAGTGAGTGGAGTTAAAGGAGAAGTTGTTCAATGTGAGAACAAGTTCAGCCAGGCGGAGGAGGGACTGGTGGGGCCTCTGCTCGAGGAAGAAGCAGAGCGCCCTCAGGCCATCCTGGTGCGTGATGGAAGTGTGGAGGGATTGGACATCCATGGTGAAAAGGAGACGGTTAGGGAAGGGAAATTGGAACCTGTTAAAATGACGGAGGGCGTCGGAAGAGTCGCGGATGTAGGTGGGAAGAGAGTGGACAAGGGAAGAAAAAAAGTCAAGATAAAAAGAAATAAGTTCTGTGGGGCAAGAACAGGCTGAAACGATGGGTCTACCGGGGCAGCTCTGTTTGTGGATCTTGGTAAGGAGGTAGAAGCGGACTGTGCAGGGTTGGGGAACTATGAGGTTGGTGGCTGTGATGGGAAGATCTCCAGGAGGAGATGAGGTCAGTGATGGTCTGGGAAATTATGGCTTGATGTTTAGTAGTGGGGTCATAGTCCAGCATCGTCTGGCAATATCAGAACGTCCACTATATGAATCTCATGGAATGCCATAAAACCTTAAACTGTATGTGTCACTAAAGAGATTATGGGGTCAAAATGCTTCTATCCACAAAGTAAGAACAGACCTGTATCAATCAGTGCTATCATCCATGCACTAGCCGGCTACATTCTAGCCTTACAATGCTCTCGTCAAGCACTGCAAAATGGCGGGAACAAGAAACGTTCAGATTGAAGTTTACTCACTGAACCTGGGCTACTCCATTCCAATCCTACCGTAGACACAAGATGCAGCTTTCCATTCCATCGGAACTTTTCTATTCCATTATACCCTGGAATTTAAAAACTCATGTGAGGAACAGAAACTCCTGCCACTCCTCTCCTGAAGGTGGTGGCACCTACTAGGCACAGCCCTTTAGCTCTGTGTCCAAGTAGCTGTTCTGTGCCAAGTTAGCTGATCTTGGGTCGAGTGCTGCAGCTGGCTTCAGTGCCCGAGACCGGGGGGGGGGGGACATAATCGCACAGTCCTGTCCTTGATCACTGTCCAGCAGCCATGGTTGAAAGCACACTGTGCATGTCTGGTGAAGACAAGACCAAGCTCACCTGCAATACCCTAATGGAACAGCCCGTTAGCATAAGAACATAAGAAATAGGAGCAGGAGTAGGCCATTTGGCTCCTTGAGCCTGCTCCATGATTCAATAAGATCATGGTTGATCTGACCTTGGGCTCAGCTCCACTTTTCTGCATTCACACTCTAAACTCATATATGAAGAACGGCTTCTTCGGCAAGGCTTTGGAAATGTCTCCCAGCCCGGAGCCAATGGTTTCAAGAGAGGCAAGAAATTCGACTGAAGGAGATGGGGGTGGTGGGGTCGGGGGAAGGAAATGGAACTATAACCCTTCAGCTAAGACTTTGATATTTTATCTTCAAAATGGTCATTTGTAACATCAACGCTTCCGACATCATGTTTATAACTGAAGAATTTAATCTTTCTGACGAAGGGTCACCGACCTGAAACGTTAACTCTGTTTCTCGCTCCACAAATGCTGCCCGATCTGTTGAGTATTTTCAGCATTTTCTGTTTTTATTTCAGATTTCCAGCATCCACAGTACTCTGCTTTTGTAATTTCACCCTTATGTCCAATTCAATTCGTTTCTCCATTCCTTTTCAATAGTTTTTAAGCAACTCAATCTTTATAAGCTTCCTCATTCACTACCTCGTCTCATTTACTTGCTTCTAATTTCCTATATACCTCAGGATAAGTACCTTGTACTCCTTACTCAATTAGCACCGTTCCAACCATTCAGCACTTATTTTCATTTTATCCTTGTTGATGGCACTTCAAGGCATTCGAATCTGGTTAATTTTATGGCTTATTGCCTTTGTTTTATTTAGGGTTGATAAATATGGCAATCAATCAGCTCAAGTATGCTGGAACCAGAAGACGAGCAATGACTAATGGTTGCCTGCAAGATATTAAGTTAGTCCAGCCTCGGGCTTTAACATGTCGAGTCAATCGTGAAAAGGAAGCTGCACTGATGGATAACTAATGTGCTTCTGAACGGGTAGATGCTCTAATAAATGACGAGGTTTCCTGCATTAGCTCTGAAGATGTAGAGGACATGGTACAGCAATTCCTGAAGCTTGCAACAATACCTTTTTACTAAGGCTCATATTTTCCATCTTTGCTTTCAGAAGTTTCATTTTGTTCATAGTGATTGAATTCTCAAGTATCTGCTGCCCAGATGGAGACTCCTCAGATTCATCTTCATCATCTGCGTACAGGTTGAACACTGAACCGCCACTTAAATCAGAAAAATAAAGAACCATTTTTTAAAAATTAACCCACAACAGACACTGAAAATAAATTACATTTATTTCACACCCGCGTCGATTGTACAGAAAAGGATGATAAAGTACAGCGTGATCCAGGGCAGGCCATCCGGTCAAATTCCACTGTGTCAATCTCAATTAAATAAATCTGGTCATTCGTGGCCGAGCGTCAGAAAATCAAAGATGTTGGACTATCGTAAAAACCCAACTGGTTCACTAATGTCTTCACAAAAGGGCACCCATACACAGGACTCCAGTCCTACACCAGGGAAGGGCACCTCTACACGTGACTCCAGTCCCACACGAGGGACACCTCTACACGTGACTAGTCCCACACTAGGAAAGGGCACCTCTACACGTGACTCCAGTCCCACACTAGGAAAGGGCACCTCTACACGTGACTCCAGTCCCACACTAGGGAAGGGCACCTCTACACGTGACTCCAGTCCCACACGAGGGAGACCTACACGTGACTAGTCCCACACTAGGAAAGGGCACCTCTACACGTGACTCCAGCCCCACACTAGGGAAGGGCACCTCTACACGTGACTAGTCCCACACTAGGGAAGGGCACCTCTACACGTGACTCCAGTCTCACACTAGGGAAGGACACCTCTACACGTGACTCCAGTCCCACATGAGGGACACCTCTACATGTGACTAGTTCTACACTAGGGAAGGGCACCTCTACACGTGACTAGTCCCACACTAGGGACACCTCTACAAGTGACTCCAGTCTCACACTAGGGAAGGGCACCTTTACACGTGACTCCAGTCTCACACTAGGGAAGGGCACCTCTACACGTGACTCCAGCCCCACACTAGGGAAGGGCACCTCTACACGTGACTTCAGTCTTACACTAGGGAAGGGCACCTCTACACGTGACTTCAGTCTTACACTAGGGAAGGGCGCCTCTACACGTGACTTTAGTCCCACACGAGGGAAGGACACCTCTACACGTGACTCCAGTCCCACACTAGGGAAGGGCACCTCTACACATGACTCCAGTCCCACACTAAGGGCAATTGGAATGGGCAATAAATACTGCCTTGCCAGTGTCACCCACATCCAAAGAATAATTTTTTAAAAACCAAACGTACATTGTATTCATCCTCCCTCCCCACCACCCCCCAAAAAAAATTCATTTAATTTTCATACTTCTGCTCCTCCAAGGAAACCAATATAGTGCCTCTTACAACCATATTCCTTAAAAATTACTGCAAACTATTCAAGAAATACTTGCTAAATATTACATAGGAAGCTCACTTGCTGAATTCAGTGATATGGTTTTACAGTCTCATCGTTTTCTACACACCTCAGGGACTCGGAGAGTGGTGTTAAAGTGCCATCCCCTCGATCCACAACTCGGAAGAAATTCAACTGGTCCCCTTCACGATACACTAGAAAAGTGACTTGCTTGTTGGAAGGGATCCTATCCCAGATGTCATCTCGACTGCTGTCCATGTATTCAGCCACATCCCTGGTGGGATCTTCCATTGGAACTACAAAATATACATTCACATAAATGGAAATATTTTAACACAACACAACGCTATACAATTACAATATTAATCACCTGTTGTGGGCTGGAACCTAGTTAAAGTTTGTACGTTAATGGTTTATTTTACCAGTTCCCAAGGTGGATTAATCTAGATTCATCCAAGTGATGTGCATAACTTGTAGTAATTACTGTTCATTTTAAACCTTTTAAGGAGCAATTAGTTCAAGTAATATCATGTGCGAGCATATCCACCACAACCACAGAATGGTATCATTGTACTGCTGAACTCAACGAACCCAATTGCACCACTTCAAGATGTAGCAGAGAAATACAGAGAAGATACAACACGAAAACAAGCCATCCACTTACTATCCACATAAGCATAGCCCTGATCGCGTTTACCCGCCCTGTTAACATAATCTTTTATCCATCTGTCCAATCTAGCCCTGAATGTTAATGCAGTTTCTGCCTCAAGTGTTCACAATCTCACAACTCTGTGTTTGAAGAGATTTCTCTTGTTCTGTTTTAAATCTCTTGCATTTGATTTTGTATTTATGGCCCTTCGATTACTGAAAACAGTCTCTACCCTGTCTTATCCTTTCATCATTTTAAACACTCATTTTGTCCTGTAACCTGCACTGTTCTAATGCTCTATTTTCCACCGCCACCCACCAAGTCTTTTTTCGTATTTGTATTTCCTCCTGTTGAATGTGCACTGTGCCCTTTCTAAAGCATCAACATTCTTCCTAAAACATGGTAAAAATACTGAATAAAGGTTCTCGAACTGAGTCCTTTAGGTTTTATAAACTCCATGTTCCTCTGCTCATCACAGTATTGAGCCTACATCTATGCAGAATATAATTACTATTTTCGACAAAACGTAGCACCTCACACGAACATAGCAACCGAAAGCTTGACACAAATAAACAAAAGCAATACAAAGACGTAGACAATGAAGCTAACTTAAAGCCAGACATTTTTCGACATCTAAAGATGTGCGTTTAACCAGGAAGCACATTTGAGTTCTGCTTCAGTGGATGCATGTGAACTGTAAAAGCAGGGATTGAAATTACTTCCAAAACCTGAAGATTACTACCCTACAAACTGCACACCGGACTTCCTCAGCAAGCGAGGCATTGAAGTTTGGCTTTCTCTCCTTTCTGGAGTGAAACTCCCAACTTGGAATGCAAGACCACCTGATCACTGCACAATGAACTTCTATTCTACCCATCAGCAATTTAAATTAATTTTAAACAAGTGCATTCAAAATGCCGATTAAAATGAGTGTTAATTTCTGGCACAATTCAAATTTTAAATCTGAATCCTTTCATTCTTCTATGAATTAACTTTGCCATTTTTTAATGCAGTTAATCAATTACTTGGCATTGATTCTATGGAACCCAGACTGGTCAAAACCTACACACGCATAAAGAGTTGATTCAGTGCACTTTGGGAACAGACAAAAGCACTGATACTGTTCGTTGCAAACTTCAATTTAAAAAGGGACCATACAAAGAGGCCAGAAGTCTCCCAACACTCGTCAGTCATTCCAGATTATCAAAGTTTATTAAAAGGTAACTAACTTAACCAACTACATGCTAGTTCTCACACAGCAATGCAAAAACATTCCTTGGTACAGCAGCTCAGAAGTGGCTCCGACACAAGTCAATACTACTATTGGGAAAGGCATACCGTGTAGGTAAAGGTTCATATCCCCACAACCCATGGGAACTTGGGCTAGGTGTGTCTAAAAATGATAGTATTCTTCAGCAGAAGCAAAACAATGGTTGGGCAACATATTACATTTTACAAGTACTTATTCCAGGCCACAGTAGTTACATCAAGTAGTTGTAGCAGCAAATGCCATTAATTGGTATTTGAAGAGCCACGTCCTTATGTCTTAGGCGGTTGGAACAGCCAAATGTCAATTATGTCACAAGCTCATCGCATGACATCAATATAATTTACGATTTTGCAAGGTATGTGTGTTTCGACATGAATTGCATCCAGACGTTTTGCAAACAGTTTAATTTCTAACGCACTCATTATGTACAAAGAGACATCTCACAGGGTGGGGGTGAGGGAGCAGGGGACAAAAGCACAGCAGGAGACATAGGTCTTAAGGAGCTTTTCCAAGGCAGGGATGACAAGGAAGGGTTTGGGAGGAGAGGGGCAAGATGGCTGAAGCAGCGGCTGATGTGGTGGAGCACAGGGAACAGGAAAAGAAGGAGCAGGGAAGACGAGAGCAGTCGCACGGGGGCATATGGCTGAAGTAGCTTGAGGTGGGGAAGGGCAAAACCATGAAGGGAAGTGAAGTTGAGGTCAAGAATCAAAAAAGTCAATTCTGCTGGAAAATGGGAAAGCAGTGGAGCTCGGCGAGAACAGGGACGAGGGAAGTGACAATTAGTGCAGGGCAATGACACGGCTCACTGTATTCTGCACAACTCCACTTATGGCAGAAGTGGGGAGGCCAGCAAGGAGTGGTGAAGTCCAGCTGAAAAATGATAAAAACATGGGGTGGGTTGTGATGGCAGAGGGAATGACGTAAAGGAAGAACTTGCATTCATACAGTATCATTCATGTTCTCAGGACATCCCAAAGTGCTGCCCAACCAGTGAATTATTTTTGTTACATAGGTTAATGAGGAAGCCAATTTGAGCACAAGGTCCCACAAACAATCACTAAACAAGTAACCAATGAAACTATTTTTATAGCGTTGGTTGGGGGGACACCTCACAGGACTTCTTCAAATAGCACCAGTAGATCTTTCACATCCAGCTGAACCAGCAGATAGAGCCTTGTTTCAATGTCTCACCTAAAAGGTAATGCAGCGCTCACAGGTTGCACCGCTGTAGTGTCAGCCTAGATTATGTGCTGTGCTCAGGCTTCAACATGCCGAAGTAGATCAAGGGTGCTACCACAGCAAGCGGTCGCTTGGCTCAAAGGCAGGGGCACAGCCAGGTGACATTGTCGAGGTCAAAGGAAATAGCAATAGTGGCAAATTAGATGTGTAGAGGAAGCGAAGTTTGGGGTTGAGCAATATTATAAGTGGAAATTTGCAGGGCTACAGGGAAAGTGCACGGGAGCGAGACTAATTGGATCGCTCTTTCAAAGAGTCAGCACAGACACGATGTGCCGAATAGCCTCCTTCTGTGCCGTATGATTCTATGATAAACTTTTGTGCCTCTGGAACAAGTCGAAGTTGCAGCTCGGGGCAGGAGCGGGCTAGGAGCAGAGCACCAGGGAGAGAGAAAAAAGAAAAGGAGACATTCAGCGGTGTGGGATTCTATGGAGCACAAGACAATCCAGAAACTAAAAATTCTGCTGAAGGCTTGGAGGGTTCGGATTCCCACATGCACATCCAACACTAACCCATTGGAGTGGGACGGGTGCAGGAGCAGCTCTCTACCAGCACAGGGAAGTACCAATTCCCAAAGGGTTGGAAATTTGATCCCACGGCCGTGTATCAACAGAACTTAACTCACTCAGCTGAATCAACTCCATCCGTTCTCACCCATTTCTCTGTAAAAGCGAGGGACTGGTTCTCATCCGCGAGAAAAAAAAACACATTTCCTGCCAGTCAACCGTGCCATTGCATCAACAACCATGGGGGAAGTTCACTGTCCATGGTTGCACCATTCTGGCTGAAGGAAGAGGCACTGAGAAACAACAAGTGGGAGAAAACAATTCCATTTTCTACTTAAGTTCAGGTGGCTAGCACTCTTTACTTACCCCGTCTAGTATTTATCGGTCCCCCTCTCATGGCGAGCACCAGCTTAAGAGTACAACCTTCTGATATACTGCAAACAGAAGACAGCAAACGGCGATAAACGGACAGTGACGTCTGACGCACATTACACTGCACTGGTTGGCCCAGTGCGTTGTTTGATAATCTCGGTGAAAAAAAGATTTAAAGAAAAAATCTTAGCAGCATCTGGGAAAAATCACAAACCCTGCTGCTGCTTTTACACAGTCACATTTCTGTAGCTGAAAACTGAAGGCTAGTTTGTGTCGTTACACCACAAACCTGCCACCTTTCTGCAATTCAGGGCCAGAAACAGAACAAAAAGAGGTCAGTAGAATGATGAAATCGCTACGCTGATCCTGGTCGCTGCTGCAACAGTGGGCATCATTAAAAACAGCTTCAGCTTATTATATCGGGAGCTCAGTTGGAGAGAAAGCCAGAATGGGATGGCGGGGGCGGGGGGCGCGGGCGGGTGGGATTGTTGTATTTTTTTTTTAAAAACATGACCTCAGCTTACTTGTAGTCGTGTAAACAGTATTCATCCTCCAATTCCAGGTTGTTCCAGATCAGATGTTGTTGTGCTACGGGGATACCTATGGAAAAAGACATGGTCCATTAAACACAAGGTGTATTAAATGTCGAGATAAAACGGTCACAATTCATTTAATTTATTAAAACTGGACAGAGCACTCGGCTGCAAACCAGGAATCGCTAACGATGAAGGCACACTGAGCCCCCGGTCGACCAGTCACCGACATCTCGGGACTGGTGTCAAAGTTGGGAGCAACAGTCTGACAATCATGCTCACAGAATCATACCCATCAACCATTATCCCTGCATCCTCCATCCCTGGGTATCTCCTGTCACCACACTAGGACAGACCCACCAGAGGTGGGGGAACAGTGGAACAGTCAGGTGGGAGTGTCCCTGGGAGTCCTCAACATTGATTCTGGACCCCATGAAGTCTCATGGCATCAGGTCAAACATGGGCAAGGAAACCTCCTGCTGATTACCACCTATCACCCTCCCTCAGCTGATGAATCAGAACTCTACCATGTTGGAGGAAACACAAAGGGTAGCAAGGTCACAGAATATACTCTGGGTAGGTGAGTTCAATGTCCATCAAAAAGAGTAGCCTGGTAGTCGTCATCATTGGCGGTCCCTCAAACGAGGATGACTTGTTTCCCCATGGGTTCACAGATGTTTCAATGAAGGACCCGATGTTCCAGTCCTGAACTCCAATTGAGGGGGTGGAAGATGCCTGTGCGTGGATTTTTTAAAAAAACGTGTGGTGACCGTTGCACACCAGCCACCACACGGGCTTGACAGAGCTAGGCCGCTATCCAGTGGCAAGGGTTAATCAGGGCGACTGGAGACCTGCTCTGCTGCACAGACTTAGTGCGCAGTGTGGGCAGGCCTGTGCTGCCCTTGGGCCCTCAGCTCTTCTGGGCCCCGTACCCTAATTTGCCGCATCTCCACCACAATCTCTCGCCGCTCCTCCACCACAAACATTCGCCGCACCTCCGCCACAAACATTCGCCGCTCCTCCGATCTTAACATCAAGTTCACAACTCACTTAGCACCACATTGACGAATCTCTGAAGGACATAGCTCCCTGACTGGGCTTGTGGTGAGAGAACCAGCACGAGGGAATAAAATAACTTGACCTTATCCATCTACCTGTCGCAGATATATATATCCATGATAGTATTAGTTGTGGAGACCAAGTCCCATCTTCACACTGAGGACACCCTCCATCGTGTTGGGTAGCACTGCCACTATGCTAAATGGGATCGATTCAGAACAGATCTAGTAGCTCAATACTGGCCATCAGCAGCAGCAGAATTGTATTCCACCACAATCTGTAACCTTTCAGCCTGGCATATCCCTCACTCTACCTGGTTCAATGAGGAGTGTAGAAGAGCATGCAAGAAGCAACACCAGGCATATTTGAAAACAAGGTGCCAACCTGGTGAAGCTACAACACAGGGCAATGTGCATGCTAAACAGCAGAAGCAGCATGTTATGTAGACAGAGCTAAGGTGATCCCACAACCAACAGATTAGATCAAAGCTCTACAGTCCTGCCACATCCAGTCGTGAATGGTGGTGGACATTTAAGCAACTATCAGGAGGAGGTGGCTCCATGAACATCTACATCCTCAACAAGTGCAAAAGACAAAGCTGAAGTGTCAAGTGCCAAGTGGTTGATCCATCTTGGCCTCCTCCTGAGGTCCCCACCATCACAAAACCAGTCTCCAGCCAATTCAATTCACTCCACATGATATGAAGGAACAACTGAGCGCACTGGATACAGCAAAGGCTGTAATACACAACAACATCCCAGCTGTGGTGCTGAAGCATGTGCTCCAGAACTATCCACGCCTCTGCCCAAGTTGTTCCAGTAGAGCTACAACACTGGCATCTAGCAGACAATGTGGAAAATTGCCCAGGTATGTCATGTCCACAAAAAGCAAGATAAATCCAACTCAGCCAATTACCACCCTATCAGCCAATTCTCAATCATCAGCAAAGGGACAGCACTGTTGACTGCACCTATTAAGCAATATTTAATCATCAATAACCTGCTTATCAAGGCTGAGTTTGGGTTCCACCAAGACCATTTGGCTCCAGATCTCATTGCAGCCTTGGTCCAAATATGGACAAAAAGAGCTGAATTTCAGAGGTGAGGTGAGAGTGACTGCCCTGGACATCAAGGCAGCATTCGATCGAGTGTGGCATAAAGAAGCCCTAGTAAAATTGAAGTCAATGGGAATCAGGGGGAAAACGCTTCAGTTTGTTGGAGGTTAATCATCTCAGACCCAGGACATCCTCTGCACAGCTCCAACGATCTTCAGCTGCTTCATCAATGACAATCCCTCCATCATAAGGTCAGAAATGGGGCTGTTCCCTGATGATTCATCTCCATTTGCAGATAATGGAGCAGCCCATGCCCACATGCAGCAAGACCTGGACGACATCCAGACCTGAGCTGATAGGCAAGTAACGGTCATACATGTGCCAGGCAATGATCATCTCCAACGTGAGCCCAATCACCTCTCCTTGATGTTCAATGGCATCATTCTCGCCAAATCATCCACCAGCAACATCTTTGACCAGAAACTCAACTGGAGCAGCCACATAAATACTGTGGCTACCAGGGCAGGCCAAAGGCTCTGTAATCTGTGGTAAGTGACTCACCTCCTGACTTCCCAAAGCCTCTCTACCACCTACAAGGCACAAGTCAGGAGTGTGATGAAATACTCGCCACTTGCCTGGATGAATGCAGCTCCAACAACACTCAAGAAGCTCGACACCATCCAGGACAAAGCAGCCCGCTTGATTAGCGTCCCATCCACCACCTTAAACATTCATTCCCTCCACCACCGGCGCACCGTTGCTGCAGTGTGTACCATCTACAATATGCACTGCAGCAACTTGCCACGGCTTCTTCGACAGCACCTCCCAAACCCGCGACCTCTACCACCTGAGGGGACAAGAGCAGCAGGCGCATGGAAACACCACCACCTCCAAGTTCCCCACCATCATGACTTGGAAATATATCGCTGTTCCTTCAGGTCAAAATTCTGGAACTCCCTACCTAACAGCACTGTGGGAGTACCTTTACCATCTGAATTAGAGGTTCAAGGCGGCTCACCACCACCTTCTCAAGGGCAACTAGGGATGGGCAATAAAAGCCGGCCTTGCCAGCAACACCCACAGCCAGAGAATGATTTTTCTTTAAATCTGACTGTAACCGCTATCATTTCAGAAATCACATGACTAGATGCAAAGCTCTCTGCAGTAAAATGCAAATTAATTCTCTGGAAATGCAAATGATTTGAAACTAAATAGTGAGTGAACCATAATAATAAAGGCACATCATGGAAGAAAAGCAGAATCACGAGGTTAGGTTGCAAACACTCTGGCCCCAGGAGCAACTGAACGTCACTCACCATTCATTACGTTTATAGCTGCCCACAGACTTTTAGTGGGCTTTTGTACAACAATTTACAGTCATCGGGCGTCTGATCCAGTGTGGCGCCCTCTACAGGAGATCTGGGACTTGTGCGAGCAGGACAAGCAACAACATTTCTCCGCAACCAGATTGAAGAATTCTCACAGACACGCAGACTATAAACCAGGAAGTGCAAGTTAGAAATATTTCATGCATTGTAAAATCATGTACAGAAAGTGAAATAAAGAGGATAAAAGATGGGATTAAGAGAGATAAAAGGCAGAAAAGAAAAGTTAGAAAGAAATGTAACTTTTAATTTTTAAAAAAATCTCCAATAATTAAAATCTGAAGGACTGCGGCGCCACACTTGTAAAAATAAATTTTCAGGGCCAGAGAGGTTGTTTGGCAGTAACCAAGACTTATCACGCAGTTAAAAATTCACCCACACTTGAACAGACAAGCCCTAACTTTTCTTGGCGTGTGTAGCGGAGCTTGATATGGGGTTGTACATGCCACTAATCATGAGGATATGTCGTCATTCCATTAGCGGTTCGTGTTTTGGCTGCAGTAGTAGCCAACTTGGGTAAGTACCTGTGGTAACTTTTCTTTTCCAATCAGATCCTTTTTATATTTCTTTCTCTCCTCCTCCCCTCTCTGCCTCCTGCCTCCTGCCTCCCGCCTCCCCCCCAGATTTTCACTGCATCTTAGAGTTGCTAAGCCTATTGGCTTATCCAGGAGTGGGTAAGAACCACAACTTCACGCCCTTCATGTGGTTCAATGCCGCCTCCCGTTTAAGTGAAGCTTCCCGATTTCCACTTTTAACTGCGCATCTACAGATGCTGGCAGTTGCTGTCCGATTTACTCCACAACCGTCAGCACTGACGGCCTTCACCATTATTTCTACCCCAAAATCCGGGCTTATGTAAATGGCGGAGATTAAAAAGCATTTATAAAAAACACAGGTGTCTTACAGATTTATGCAGCTAGCTTTTAAATCGGGTCAAGAGACTACAACCGAAGTATTGGTTAAACAAACAAAATGGTATTATATTTCAAAGATTATGTAATACACACACACATACAAAACCTGGATGAGATGAGAAAGGGGAAATAAAATTCCACTCAGCTTAAGTTAAAATTCTTTTTTTTTAAACCCCTTGCAATTACTAAAATAATCCTTGCAATTAATTTTTTCAAAGCCTTACAATTGTTATAAAAACTTTATTAAAAAATCCTTGCAATTAATTTTTTGAAAACCTTGCAATTTTTTAAATATAAAAGCATTGCAATTATTATACTACAATGACCAAGGTTAGTCCTAACCACTGCGTATTCTGAAAAGGTACACTTGCCCATACAGCAGAGTGTGTGGTCCGCACAGGAGCCCCCCTGCTATGGGTCCACAGTGGTTTGGAAGCATTCGGCAGAGCTTGTTACAAAGTAGGATCACAACATAAGGACTTAGGAACAGGAGGAGTCCATATAGCCCCTCGAGCTTGTTACACCATTCAATGAGATCATGGCTGATCTGCGACCCAAGTACAGATACTCGCCCTTGTCCCATATCCCTCAATAGCACTGGTTAACAAGAAGCTATCAATCTCAGATTTAAAATTAATAATTGACCAAGTATCTACTGCCATTTGTGGAAGAGAGTTCCAAACTGCTACCACCTCTGCGTGTAGAGCGTTTACTAACTACACTCCGAAAAGGCCTGGCTCTAACTTTTAGGGCTCAATTTTCCCGTGGTTTGCGGCCTTTTTTTGGCCTAAGTTTAAAAATCCACAGTTTCCCCAAACAATTTGCACCAGCGTAACTCAGTTACAATTTTTTTTTTTTTTTTTTAGGTACTTTTTTTTCCAGCCAAAGCGGGTGTAACCTGCCACCCGTGCCAATTCTGGCCATTTAGGCAAGTTTGGCCAGCTGAGAGTTACTCCAGTTTCGTTTAGGCCAGCGTATGTGGCCTCTGCAGAAAAACCTTAGAGAGTTAAAGAAATCAGCGCAAGTAATGAGATCGGCGCAGCAGATGCCCGGACAGCAGCAGCATGAAAGGCAAGAGGGAAGGGGAGAGAGCGAGAGATGGGGGTGTGGGGGGAGCCTTTCGGGTGTAGTTACTTGCGGGGACTGGGAGGGAGGAGGCCGTTCGGCCTGGGATAGGAGCCGGGTAGCTGACCGGCAAGCCCTTCGGCCAGGGCTAGGGACGGGGAGTGGGACCGGCTTTAATAATTGGAGGTAAGTTGCTGCGATATATTTTAATGTGTTTTTAAGTTGGTGCAGTATGTTTTAATGTGTTTTTAAGTTGATGAAATATGCGTTAATGTGTTGGGAGCTGGCTGTATGTTTCACTTTGCAGCCTCAGCTCGCATTGTGTCCCTGGTTACCATGGCAACCCGATCTTTTTGGCGCAGATCAAGGCTCCACCAACCCCACCCACCTCCCGAAGAGACTGGACACACTGCGAAGCGCCAAATTTGAATTATACATCGGGGGAAAGTTTGCCAAAATATTTCTGCCACATTTCTGCCCTAGAAAACTTGGCATAACTCTGGCAATATGCCAGAAAACGGGCTTGGGGAAAATTGAGCCCATAGACTATGCCCTCTAGTCATCAACTCCCCAACCAGTGGAAATAGCTTCTCTTTACCTACCCATCAGGTCTCCTTAATATTTTGAAAACTTCGATCAAATCACCCCTTAACCGTCTACATCCCAGGGAATATCACACAAGTTTGTGTAATCTCTCCTCGTAATTTAACCCTTGGAGTCCAGTATCATCTGCTAAATATAAGCTGCACTCCCTCCAAGGCCTTTGTATATCCTTCCGAAAGTGTGGTGCGCAGAACTGCTTACAGTACTCCACGTGTGGTCTAACCAGGGCTTTGTATAGTTGTAGCATAATTTCTACCTCCTTGTATTCTAGTCCTCGAGATATAAAGGCCAGCATCCCATTAGCCAGCCATTTTGATTATTTCTGTACCTGTTCAAGACATTTTAATGATCCATGTACATGGACCCCCAAGTTTCTTTGGACCTCCACTGTTTTTAGCTTTTCACCATTTAGAAAGTCTATCCTTTTTATCCAAAGTGGATGTTCTCACACTTGCCTACATTGAAATCCATTTGCCACAGTTTTGTCCATTCGCTTAATCTATTAATATCTGTGCAATTTTATGCACTGCTTACAATGCCGTCTATCTTTGGTCATCGGCAAATTTGGATATGTAGCTTTCTAATCTATCATCGAAGTCGTTAATAAATATAGTAAATAGCCGAGGCCCCAACACAGATCTGCGCAGGACACCACGAGTTACATCCTGCCAATTAAGAGTACCTGCCCATTATCCCTACTCTGTCCCCTGCTGCTCAGCCAATAATGTTAGGTCAATAATTTAATAATGAGACAGTGGAGCTTCAACTTTAGCCAACAGTCTCTGGTGAGGGACTTTATCAAATGCCTTCTGGAAGTCCATTATAAATAATATTCTACTTTAGTCACCTCTTCAAAAATTTCAATCAGGTTCATCAGGCATGACCTACCACAAATCCATGCTGGATCGGTCTGATCAGCTGAAAATGTTCAAGTGGTTCAGTCACTATCGTTAATTATAGACCGACAACAGATGTTAGGCTAACTGGTCTATAATTTCCTCTCTTACCATTCTTAAACAGCGGAGTGACATGCACAAGTTTTCAATCTAAAGGAACGGTTCTCGAACCAAGAGAACTTTGGAAGGTTATAGTTAAGGCATCTGCAATGTTCTCATCTACTTCCTTCAAAACCCTGGGATGGAAACTATCTGGTCCTGGGGACTTGTCACTCTTAAGTGCCATTATTTTCTTCATTACTGTTATTTTGCTTACATTAATTTTGGTGAGGCCCTGTTCCAATATTAGTTTCCTTGGGACGTCCGGCATGCTATCCTCTTGTTCTACTGCAAGTACTGACGCAAAGTAATTATTCAACATGTCCACCATTTCACTATTTTCATTTACAATATTACCAGTATCAATTTTCCAGGGGCCCACATTGCTCCTGATCACCCTCTTTATTCTAATATAATTAGAAAGCATTTTTGTGATGATTTTGATATCCCTTACAAGTTTCTTTTCATATTCCCTTTTTGTAGCTCTTACTATCTGCAAGGTACCATAGTAGACTGCTAGAGAAAAACACAAAACTCTAAAACGAAGAAAGATTAAAAAAAACTTAAAAGGACAAGGAGTGAAAGTAAGCCTCGTCAGCCATGGCTCAGTGGAGAGCGCTCAGAGTCAGAAGGTTGTGAGTTCAAGTCCCACTCCAGAGACTTGAACATAATCTAGGCAGATATACCAGTGCAGTACTGAGGGAGTACTGCGCTGTCAGAGGTGCCGTCGTTCAGGTGGCACATTAACTCGAGGTCACGTCAGCCCTGGTCTGGCCCCTCCCTATCTCTGTAACCTCCTCCAGTCCTGCAACCTTCCCAGAACTCTGCGCTTCCCCCAACTCTGGCTTCTTGTGCATCCCCTGCTCCCTCCCATTCCTTCAGCCATCTAGGCCCTAAATTTAAAGCCAAAGAAAGAATAGTGCTGCATTTCTGTAGTGCCTTTCATGTCCTCAGCATGTTGAAAGGGAGTGAAGGATTATGGAGAGAGAGCAGGCATGGAAGTGGAACTGAGCCCAAGATCAGAATCAGCCATAATCTTATTAAATGGCGGAGCAGGCTCAAGGGGCCAAATGGCCTACTCCTGCTCCTATTTCTTATGAAAGCACTTCATAGCCCATGACACCATTTGAGGAAGAGCAGGGAGTTTTCCTCGGTGTCCTGGCCAATATTTATCCTTCAACCAACATCACTAAAACAGATTATCTGCTCATGATCACATTGCTGTTTGTGGGAGCTTGCTGTGCGCAAATTGGTAGCCACGTTTCCAACATTACAACAGTGACTACACATCAAAAAGCATTTCATTGGCTGTAAAGTACTTTTGGACGTCCTGAGGTTGTGAAAGGCACTATATAAATACAAGTCTTTCATTCTTTTAAACAGCCCAACTCTCCAGAAAATAGAAACATAAGTTTATCCTAAAGAATTCACTATTTGCTTGTTCAAAAAAATATTCTTTGCTCCTTTGTTCCAACGTACAGCTGAATGCAGAAAACCTGGACCATAAAGCAGAGTGCTCAGTGCTTTGAATCAGACTCTTATTTGGAAATGCTGCACAGTAGAGTTGTTTACAAAGTCAAATCTTGCCAACAAAATTTGACTTTAAAATGCAACAAGAAGCTACAGCAAGAAGCAGAAAGTCTGAAAACAAGTCAGTAAAGTTCATTCAACAGACAAAATAAGAACCATTTCTAAATGGAGAATATGCATTTCTAAGTTACAAGGAAAAGGAATTCAGGCCTGGAGTGCCCCCTACATTCTCTGGAGTGGGCTATTCTACTAATGGAGAAACTTGTTGAAAATCAGTACAGGAAGATTATAAAAGGCATTAATTCAACTGTTTTGAATTTAACAAAATCCTAATACTGATTGACAGTCAGAATCATATAGCACAGAAGGAGGCCATTTAGCCAATGGTGTCAACTCTTTTAAAGAACTATCCATAGCCCTGCAAATGTTTCCTTATCAAGAATCCAATTCACTTTTGAATCTGCTTCTACCATCCCTTCAGGCAGTGCATTCCAGGTCAGAACAACTCCCGGTGAAAAAGATTTTCCTCAGCTCCCCAGCTCTTGTGCTCAAGAGTTTTGTATAAGAATATACGAGGCAAGAGCAAGAAAAGGCCATCTGACCATCGAAGCTCACCCCCTCCTATATCCTCATTCTCACATCACAGTATTCAACTGTACAGTAAGCAATATCTTTGCCTCTAATCACTGCTTGGCGTAACATTTCAAACTTCTCACCTCAGCCGTCTGCCAGTGCACGAATTGGCGGTCGCCTATGCCTATAAAAAAGCGGTCCTATAGTAGTTCATTGGCTATGAAGTGCTTTCATAAGAACACAAGAACTAGGAGCAGGAGTAGGCCATTTGGCCCCTCGAGCCTGCTCCGCCATTTAATAAGATCATGGCTAATCTGATCTTGGGCTCAGTTCCACTTCCCTGCCTGCTCCCCATAACCCTTCACTCCCTTTCAACTTGCTGAGGACATGAAAGGCACTACAGAAATGCAGCATCATTCTTTCTTTGGCTTTAAATTTAGCGCCTAGATGGCTGAAGGAACGGAAGGGTGGAGGGAGCAGGGGATGCACAAGAAGCCAGAGTTGGGGGAAGCACAGAGTTCTGGGAGGGTTGTAGGACTGGAGGAGGTTACAGGGATAGGGAGGGGCGAGACCATGGAGGGACTTGAACAGGAGGATGAGAATTTCTAAATTGGTGGTGTTGCGAGACTGGGAACTAATTTAAGTCAGCGAGCATAGGGGTGACACGTGAATGGGATTTGTTGCAAGTTAGGACACGGGCAGCAGTTTTGAATGAGCTGAAGTTTATGGAAGGTGGAGGATGGCGAACTGGTCAGAAGAGCATTGGAATAGTCGGGTCTGGAGTGGATAATGGCATGGATGAGGGTTTCAGCAGCAGAGAGGCCGAGGCAGGGGAGGACACGGTCGATGTTACGGAGGTGGAAGTAAGCGGTCTTTAATATTGAGAATACGAGGCCAGAAGCTCAGCTCAGGGTCAAATAGGATGCCGAGGTCGCAAATACTTTGCTTCAACTCAAGACAGTGGGCAAGGAAGGGGATGGAATCAGTGGCGAGAGTTTGTGGTGGGGGCTGAAGAGAAAATTGCGGCTCCACGACTGGATGTCAGACAAGCAGGCTGGCAAAACAGAGACAGAAGCTGGTCCAAGGGTAGATCCTTGGGGGACACCAGAGGTAACAATGCAGGGGCAGGAAGACAAGTCATTTCTGGAGATGCTCTGACTACAATTGAATCGGTAAGAATAGAAGCAAGGGCAGCCCCATTCTGCTGGACAATGGACGAAAGGCAATGGAGAAGAATGGTATGGTCCAGCCTGTCAAAGACTGCAAAGAGGTCAATAATGAAGAGGGATAGTGCATCATGGTCATAGTCACAGAGAATGCCATTTTGGGCCATTTTATGCTGTGGGAGGGATGGAAACCTGATTGGAGAGATTCAAACATGCAGTTGTCAAAAGATGGGCATGGATTTGGGAGGCAACAACATGTGCAAGGACTTGAGAGGAAAAGGAGATTGGGTGATAGTTTGCAAGGATAGAGGGTGGGATTTTTAAAGGACGTGGGTGACGATGGCAGGTTTCAAAGGAACGAGGACAGTACATAAAAAGAGGAAACGAAAGGGAGGGGCACGGTACCTAGAGAGAGGGCACTGGCCCAGAAATTACGGTCGGAGGCTTCCTGTGGGCGGATGCCTTGCACCTGAAAATTTTTACGAAAGTACTTGGTAGTCCCGGAGACTTCTGGTCCTGGGTAGAGACCCGCGTATTCCAGGCACCTAAGCGCTTCATACGCGTCCCTGGGATCATGTGGGCCAGCCCAACAGAACTCACCATAAGTATGAATGGGGATTCCCCCAAAACACACAAGCACTTATTTAAAATTAATCAAAATGGAACGTAATTAATTTAAAACAAAAATGTAATTTTTTGAAAAATAAATTTACATATTTTAAAAAGGGACTAACCTTACAACTTACCTTATTTAGTAAGATTTAAAATGTTAAGTGTATGTTTCTGTCCGCTGCTAAGAATTTCAAGGGCATTTGCTGGGCAGGAGTTGGGCAAATAGTCCAACTCTCCAGCTGCATGCGATCTGTGAGGAGGATTTTCCGTGTTTAGGTGCATGTGCTTCGCCAATATTTACAATGTCAGCCAGCATGGGGCCCAGGAAGGGAAGTTGGGTGGCCAGCAGTTTAGTGGGAATGGGCCGAGTAAGGAAGCGGTGGATCTCGTGGACAAGATGAGTTTGGAAAGCACACAAGAAGTAGGAGAGAAGCTGGAGAAAGATGCAGCTTTAGGTCGAGACCAGGGGGAACACTGGGAGAAGATTTGGCTTGGCGGGCAAGGAGAAGGGGAGATGCAGCTGAATGGATGGTCTCACTCTCAGTGACAAAGAAGTTCATGAACTCCTCGCACTTGTTCTTGGAGGCGAGGGTGAATGAGTAGGCGAGAGGTGTTTAACGAAACGGCTGTTAGCGGAAAGAGGCAGAGTGTTTATCTTTGGATTCCAGGGTGATCCTGGGGTAGTGACCGTTTTTGGCAGATGAGAACAAGGCCTGATGGTCCGTGATGTGGAGCAGCCAGATCTGCCGATGGATGGCTCAACAAGCAGCACAGCAGATACATTCAAGTCTGAACCCCTTGAACTTGACGGAGCAAAGATGGGGGCCATACCAGGGGGAACCACCAGGATGGGAAACGGCAATAGCTTTACTGGAGACAATGGCAAAGGCAGAAGTGTAGGAGTGGTTGAGCAGATTGATAGCTGCAGATGCATCACGGCTAACAGAGGGCCAAAGGGTAGCGAGTTGGGAGTTTGCAAGTGCAGTTGGCAGTGACTTGAGGGAGTTATTCCAGGGCAGACACAGGAGAAAATGGGGTTGGAAGGGCGATGTGAGTGGTGAAGGAAGCAATGAAGTGATCAGAGGAGGCCTTTTCTGTCATCGAGATGATGGGAGTATTAAGCCCACATGAGATAGCAAGTTCGAGGGGCTGGCCATGAACATGGATAGGAGAGTTTATATACAGGAAGAGGTTAAAGGAGAGGACAGTGAAATCAGATGAGAGAATCGAGATGGACTGAAATCACCAAGGACGAGGAGTCACTCAGTGCAGAGGCCAAGGGAGAAAAGGGTAAGGATAACTCAGAGAAAATCAGGGCAAGGCTTACAGCATAGTAGGGAATGAGGATTTTATAGGACAGGCAAGAGGGATGGAACAAGGCAAGGTGCTCACAGGAGGAGAAAGTGTCAGAAGTTGGGAGAAACATCAAGATGTAATTTGGTGGTATGGTCCACATTGCCATCACAAGTTTGGGTGGGTGGGTGGGGGCGGGCGGGTGATGGACCGCCTGATCGCCCGGCGGGGGCGGGGGGGCATCGCCTGGTGGGGGCAAGCGGGGGACAGTATCGTCGGGCTGGGAGGTTGCAGGAGCGCACGAGGTATCACCACCCGTGAGCCAAGTTTCTGTCAAAGCCATAATGTTAATGCAACCATCCACAATAGCAAGGGCAGTGTTCGTGAGTAAGCTGACATTCTGCAGGGAAGTGCGGAGAGGGGCGATGGTGGTTCATTCGCCACAGTGGTGGACGGGTTGAAGGGGATAGGAACATTTGTGTGATTAGCCCCCAGCGGGCGCGTTGGGCGGGAGAGGGGGACGGGACAGTTGGAGTTACTGCTCCGAGGGAAGCAACGGTGGGTGCCTCAATAAGCCCTTCGGAGAATGCCGAGAGAAGCAAGAGGATAGCCGCGGGCTCATTCACGGGGATTCAAAACTGGGGCAGTGGCAGTAGGGTAAATAGGTAGAGGAATAATGAAAGGTTAGGATTGGGATGGGGAGGGTAAAGTATCTGAAAAGGGAAGAAATTAAAGGTGGCATGCATGGGTGAGGAGAGGAGACAGGAGAGGAAAGCCCAAGGGGTCAAGAAATGAGAAAAGGAAAGGAGATTGAAGTAATGGGCTCAGGTCCGGAGCAGCAATCAAACGGTGCACATGAATGTGCACAGGGCAATTTCAGGTTGCATAGGCACGGCAAAGATTAGGACAGATAGCTCTATGGGCTCAATTTTCCCCAGTGATGAGACATTTTTTAGGAGCAGGGCTGCTTTTTTTGGCCTAAATTTAAAAAAAACAGTTTTCCCACTCAATTTGCACTGGCGTAACGCAGTTAGTTATGATTTTTTTTTTTAGGTACGTATTTTTTTCAGCCACCCGTGCCAATTCTGTCCATTTAGGGAAGTTTGGCCAGCTGAGAGTTACTCCAGTTCTGCTTGGGCCAGCATATGTGGCCTCTGCAGAAAAATCTTCTCGAGAGTTAAAGAAACTGGTGCAGGTAAGTGCAACAGATGCCCGGACACAGAGAGACAGAGAGACAGAGAGACAGAGAGACAGAGAGACAGACAGAGAGACAGAGAGACAGAGAGACAGAGAGACAGAGAGACAGAGAGACAGAGAGACAGAGAGCAACCGGGACGCCATTTTTTGGGATGTTAGGCAGGGGAGCAGACCGGCAGGTAAGTTGCTGCAATGTATTTTAATGTGTTTTTAAGTTGATGCAATATGTTTTAATGTGTTGGGAGTTGGCTGTATGTTTCACTTTACAGCCTCAGCTCGCATTGTGTCCCTGGTTACCATGGCAGCCCGATCTTTTTGGCGCAGCTCAAGGCTCCACTCCCAAAACTAAAGGACAGGATAGGCCACGCCAAAATGACGAAATCCAATGGGGAAACAAACTTTTTTGGGGGGGGGGGGGGGGGGGGTGTACTTAGGCCCCAAAAACGGGCGTAACTTTTCAAGTACGTCAAAAAAAAGCTTTGGGGAAAATTGAGCCCCAAATTATAATATTTAATAATTGTCTGAGGACCTTTTTACTTTTCTATTTTCTCCAGCTAGCTTTGATTTCTGTTTCAGATCATTCACAGGCACATCCTAACTTCCTGTATCAGAGAGAATTTCATTTGTCCACATATTCAGATTATTTAGTCGCGCGACCAAAGAACTCTCTCCAGTTTATTTGAGCTAATTTTATCACATAACCTCGTGCGATCCTCCCAAGCAAAATCACACCTCTGTAGGGTTTTGACAATTATTGTGCTAAGACCATGATGCAAATACTATTGTTGTCTAACAGTTATTTGTCTTCTCACCCTCTGCAGAAGCTATCTAGCCTGAAAATTTCCCGTCAAAGGCGTCAGGCAGACTCGCTAATTTGAAGACAAAATACTTCAAAAAAGCGGATTTAAATATCCTCTGTATCCTTTAACAATGCATGCATACGATTTTCTTCTGGTAGTGTGAAAATGCCAAGATTAAAAAAAAGTATTCATTCACATTACGCGCGCCTCGCTGGCAAGGCCAGCATTTATTGCCCATCCCTAATTGCCCTTGAGAAGGTGGTGGTGAGCCGCCTTCTTGAACCGCTGCAGTCCGTGTGGTGAAGGTGCTCCCACAGTGCTGTTAGGGAAGGAGTTCCAAGATTTTGACCCAGCAACGATGAAGGAACGGCGATATACGTCGAAGTCAGGATGGTGTGTGACTTGGAAGGAAATTTGCAGGTGATGGTGCTTCCATGCGCCTGCTGCCCTTGTCCTTCTAAATGCTAGAGGTCGTGGGTTTTGGAGATGCTGTCGAAGAAGCATTGGCGAGTTGCTGCAGTGCATCTTGTAGATGGTACACACTGCAGCCATGGTGCGCCGGTGGTGGAGGGAGTGAATGTTGAAGGTGGTGGATGGGGTGCCAATCAAGCGGGCTGTTTTGTCCTGGATCGTGTCGAGCTTCTTGAGTGTTGTTGGAGCTGCACTCATCCAGGCAAGTGGAGAGTATTCCATCACACTCCTGATTTTGGGCAGTCAGGAGCAATGTTCCCTTTAATTTTGGGGGGGGGGGGGGGGGGGGGGGGGTTTGCTGCCCCTGGGAGGGGCAGTGCAGCCCATTCAATATATTGCACATGCGTGATTGTTCCTATTTAAACACCGGTGAGCCGGCTGAGCGGGTGCTTCAGAGGCCGCACAGCTTAAGGGGAACATTGGTCAGGCATCACTCGCTGCAGGATACCCAGCCTCTGACCTGCTCTTGTAACCAAAGTATTTACGTGGCTGGTCCAGTTAAGCTTCTAGTCAATGGTGACCCGACCCCCCCCCCAGGATGGTGGGGGATTCAATGATGGCAATGCCGTTGAATGTCAAGGGGCGGTAGTTACATTTTCTCTTGTTGGAGATGGTAATTGCCTGGCACTCGTGGCATGAATGTTATTTGCCACTTATTAGCCCAAGCCTGGATGTTGCCCGGGTCTTGCTGCATGCGGGCATGAACTGCTTCATTATCTGAGAAATTGCGACTGGAACTGAACACTCTCCAATCATAACGTCAAAAGTGAGGCTATTTGCTTATGATGGAGGGAAGGTCATTGATGAAGCAGCTGAAGATGGCTGGGCCTAGGACTTTGCCCTGAGGCTGAAATGATTGGCTTCCAACAGCCATAACAATCTTCCTTTGTGCTATGTATGACTCCAGCCAGTGGAAAGTTTACTGAGGTTACAGATTGGGAAAGAATGCTTCCACGCCAAAAAGGGAAGAGTTCACAGGTCTTTCATTGAAGGACCTGATATTCCAGGTCCCGAACTACATCCTGAAGGATGGAAGATGCCTGTGTGTGGATTTTTTTAAACATGTGGTGGCCATTGCACACCAGCCACCGCACGGGCTTGACAGAGCTAGGTCTTGGTCCAGTAGCAAGGATTAACCAAGACGACTGGAGACCTGCTCTGCTGCACGGGCCTAGTGTGCACACATATCGCAGTGTGGGCTGGCCCGTGCTGCCCTTGAGCCCTCACCTCTTCTGGTCCCCAATCACGTCGCTCCACAAATACAACCCACCGTTTGATTGCCACTATGTTTGTTTCCTCTCAGTATCCACAACATAACCTATGCAGGTGCCCAAATGACCTCCAGTTGGCTTGGACTCATTCTTGGTGATCTCTCCTCTGCTGTGTGGTCTTTTATAATGTGTCCTTTCAAGAGTTATTTTCCTTTAAACATGCTGAAGCCGATTTAGTATTAAGCTTTTTCAGATGTATCCCGTTTAGCACAGTGGTAGTGACACACAATACGATGGAGCGTGCCCTCAGTGTGAAAACGGGACTTTGTCTGTGTGTGGTCACTCCTACCAATACTGTCATCGACAGATGTATCTGGGACAGGTAGATTCGTGAGGACGAGGTTAAGTAGGTTTTTCCCTTGCACTGATTCATCAACACCTGCCGCAGGCCCAAGCTATATCCTTCAGGATTTGCACACCTCGGTTAGTCGTGATGCTACCAAGTCACTCTTGGTGATGTACACTGAAGTCTCCCACCCAGAGTACATTCTGTGCTTCTTCCACGGTGTTCAATATGGAGGAGTATTGATTCATCAGCTGAGCGAGGGAGGGAGGTGGTAATTAGAGAAGTAATCCTTGCCAATGGCTGCCCTGATGCCATGAGGCTTCATGGGGACCGGAGTCAATGTTGAGGACTCCCAGGGCCACTCCCTCTCGACTCTATCACTGTGCCGCCACCTCAGGGATAATGATGGAAGAGACTGGGACGTTGGCAGATTCTGTGAGTATTACTATGCCACTTATGATCTCCTCTTCACATGCTTATAAAGCTTCAGGAGCTGCACTAATTAGTTTTGGCCTAAAGCTAAACTAAAACTAAGTATTTAACATCTGTGTACTAAGTAAGCCTGGTAACGTGTCCTGTTTGGTTATAAAGCACATACCACAGTCATTTAAATGGCAGGTTTGTGTAGCATAGACTAACAAGTAAAGGGATTTTTTTTTTAATTTTCTAAAGCATGAAGTGCCAGCAAGGAGAGAATTGCAGAAATCCAGCCCGGATCTGTTGAGGGCTTGGAGTCAAGTTTCAGCATCAGAGATGAAGAGGCAAAGGTGGAGGCGGAAGATGTTCTAGAGATGAAAAATTAAGGCAACCGTGGTAACAAAATCAGCTGAGGGGGAAGAATGAGTTCACAATTGAGGAGTATACCGAGGTTTCAGAAACAGAGTCCAGACCAGAGGTATTTGCAAGAGACAGAGTACGGTGAAGTTTGTCCGACAGTGAGCTGAACTAAGAAAGCAGAGCCAAAGAGGACAGGCACTCGAGGAGGATAGAGTGACAACAGCATTGAAGAAAGGAGGTCACTGAGATACCAAGCCACAAGAACAAAACATAATAGGAGCAGGAGTAGGCCATGCGGCCCCTGGAGCCTGCTCCACCATTCAGTAAGATCATGGCTGATCTTCGACCTCAACTGCACTTTCCTGCCCAACCTCCATATCTCTTGATTTCCTCGAGAGTCCAACAATCTAGCGCTTTCAGTCTTGAATATACTCAACGACTGAGCAGCCACAGAGTTGCACCCACAGGATTGACCAATGGGGGCACACCAGAAGCCCAATTGGAGGGCCGGAAAGGGGAAATGGTGGAAGAATAATTGTGAGGTAATTTAAAATTCTAGGATTTTAGAAAGAAAGATGCTGGAAATAGTGTGGCAGTTGGAGAATCAAGCGTTACAGAGTAGGTTTTGTTGAGGAGGTTGCTGACTGTGGGTCTGAAAGGTTAGAGACAAGAACAGATCGATGATGTCAGCAAGCACGGGACCACGGAAGTGAATTTGGCAACCAGGACCCATGATGGATGAGAGTTAAGGGATGGATGATGGGCTTCATACACGAGACAAGTTTAAGGATGTTATGGACAATGTGTGGAATGGATGTGGAAAGAGAAAGAGATCCTAGTCAACAACGGCCCTGATTTTGGGCAGAAGTGTTCTTGGGCTCCTTACATTTGATGTCAAGATAAGGATGGAGCTTGCAGTGGGAGATGATCAAAGGAGACGGTTAATAGCGAAGGGCAGTTTGGAGCTTTCTTACTCTCCAGGATGATCTCAGAGCAGCACAAAAACTTGGCTATCCAAAAGAAGTGCTGCTCCAGCTTAAGGTGATCAAGCCATTCCTGGCAGTTGTTCAACAATGGCTCTAAAGCTTATTGCCAGTGGTACTTCTGACTCGCGGGGGGGGTTGCACCTCCCTCCTGTTGGGACAGATACCTTAATTCTCCGTTATATTAAATTAAAAACTAGAGGCCATAGTCACTAGTAAATCCAATAGAGAATTCAGAAGAAACTTCTTTACCCAGAGTGGTGAGAATGTAGAACTCGCGATTGTTAAGCATGTAAACCTGTAATTAACATGTCTAACCACCAGAGGGCTTATCCCTTGGGAGCACCTGTATATAAGGAGGCTTCACAGGCTGGAGAGGCACTCTGCGATCTTTAATAAAAAGGACTACGGTCACACTTACTTTGAGCTTGCAGTATCTAGTCTAGGGCAGAGAAACTCAAGGCAAAAATCAAAAAGGGCCACATTGCAGCAAAATTCTAAAGGGGCAAAGTGTGTTAAAAAGACAAGCCTGAAGGCTCTGTGCCTCAATGCGAGGAGTATTTGTAATAAGGTGGACGAATTAACTGCACAGGCAGCAATAAATGAATATGATATAATTGGCATCACGGAGACATGGCTCCAGGGTGACCAAGGCTGGGAACTCAACATCCAGGGGTATTCAACATTCAGGAAGAATAGACAGAAAAGAAAAGGAGGTGGGGTAGCGTTGCTGGTTAAAGAGGAAATTAACGCAATAGTAAGGAAGGACATTAGCTTGGATCTGTATGGGTAGAGCTGCGGAATACCAATGGGCAGAAAACGCTAGTGGGAGTTGTGTACAGACCACCAAACAGTAGTAGTGGGGTTGGGGACAGCATCAAACAAGAAATTAGGGATGCGTGCAATAAAGGTACATCAGTTATCATGGGCGACATTAATCTACATATAGATTGGGCTAACCAAACTGGTATCAATACGATGGAGGATTTCCTGGAGTGTATTAGGGATAGGTTTCTGGACCAATATGTCAAGGAACCAACTACAGGGCTGGTCATCCTAGACTGGGTGATGTGTAATCAGAAAGGACTAATTAGCAATCTTGTTGTGCGAGGCCCCTTGGGGAAGTGTGACCATAATATGGTAGAATTCCTTATTAAGATGGAGAGTGACAAAGTTAATTCAGAGACTAAGGTCCTGAACTTAAGGAAAGGTAACTTCGATGCTATGAGATGTGAATTGGCTAAAATAGATTGGCAAAGGATACTTAGAGGGTTGACGGTGGATAGGCAATGACAAACATTTAAAGATCACATGGATGAACTTCAACAATTGTACATCCCTGTCTGGAGTAAAAATAAAACGGGGAAGGTGGCTCAACCATGGCTAACAACGGAAATTAAGGATATAGTGTTAAATCCAAGGAAGAGGCATATAAATTGGCCAGAAAAAGCAGCAAACCTGAGGACTGGGAGAAATTTAGAATTCAGCAGAGGAGGACAAAGGGTTTAATTAGGAGGGGGAAAATAGAGTATGAGAGGAAGCTTGCCAGGAACATAAAAACTGACTGCAAAACCTTCTATAGATATGTGAAGAAAAAAAGATAAGTGAAGACAAACGTAGGTCGTTTGCAGTCAGATTCAGGTGAATTTATAATGGGGAACAAAGAAATGGCACACCAGTTGAACAAATACTTTGATTCTGTCTTCACGAAGGAAGACACAAATAACCTTCCGGAAGTACTAGGCGACAGATGGTCTACGAAGAAGGAACTGAAGGATATCCTTATTAGGCGGGAATTTGATGGGATTGAAGGCCAATAAACTCCTGGGGCCTGATAGCCTGCATCCCAGAGTACATAAGGAAGTGGCCCTAGAAATAATGGATGCATTGGTGATCATTTTCCAACAGTGCATCGACACTGGATCAGTTCCTATGGACTGGAGGGTAGCTAATGTAACACCACTTTTTAAAAAAGGGAGAGAAAATGGGTAATTATAGACCGGTTATCCTGACATCAATAGTGGGGAAAATGTTGGAATCAATTATTAAAGATGAATTAACAGCGCATTTGGAAAGCAGTGACAGGATCGGTCCAAGTCAACTTGGATTTATGAAAGGGAAATCATGCTTGACAAATCTTTTGGAATTTTTTGAGGATGTAACTAGTAGAGTGGACAAGGAGAACCAATGAATGTGGTGTATTTGGACTTTCAAAAGGCTTTTGACAAGGTCCCACACAAGAGATTGCTGTGCAAAATTAAAGCACATGGTATTGGGGGTAATGTACTGACGTGGACAGAGAACTGGTTGGCAGGCAGGAAGCAGAGAGTCCTTTTCAGAATGGCAGGCAGTGACTAGTGGGGTGCCGCAGGGCTCAGTGCTGGGACCCCAGCTTTTTACAATATACATGAATGATTTAGATGAAGGAATTGAGTGTAATATCTCAAAGTTTGCAGATGACACTAAACTGTGTGGCGGTGTGAGCTGTGAGGAGGATGCGAAGAGGCTGCAGGGTGACTTGGACAGGTTAGGTGAGTGGGCAAATGCATGGCAGATGCAGTATAATGTGGATAAATGTGAGGTTATCCACTTTGGGGGCAAAAACACGAAGGCAGATTATTATGAATGGTGGCAGATTAGGAAAAAGGGAGGTGCAACGAGACCTGGATGTCATGGTACATCAGTCATTGAAAGGTGGCATGCAGGTACAGCAGGCGGTGAAGAAATCAAATGGTATGTTGCCCTTCATAGCTAGGGGTTTTGAGTATAGGAGCAGGGAGGTCTTACTGCAGTTGTACAGGGCCTTAGTGAAGCCTCACCTGTAATATTGTGTTCCGTTTTGGTCTCCTAATCTGAGGAAGGATGTTCTTGCTATTGAGGGAGTGCAGCGAAGGTTCACCAGACTGATTCCCGGGATGGCTGGACTGACATATGAGGAGAGACTGGTTCGACTGGGCATTTATTCACTGGAGTTTAGAAGGATCAGAGGGGATCTCATAGAAACTTATAAAATTTTGGACAGGTTAGATGCAGGAAGAATGTTCCCGTTGTTAGGGAAGTCCAGAACCAGTCTAAGGATAAGGGGTAAGCCATTTAGGACTGAGTTGAGGAGAACTTCTTCATTCAGAGAGTTGTTAACCTGTGGAATTCCCTACCGCAAAGAGTTGTTGATGCCAGTTCCTTGGATATATTCAAGAGGGAGTTAGATGTGGCCCTTACAGCTAAAGAGATCAAGAGGTATGGAGAGAAAGCAGGAAAGGGGTACTAAGGTGAATGATCAACCATGATCTTATTGAATGGTGGTGCAGGCTCAAAGTGCCAAATGGCCTACTCCTGCACCTATTTTCTATGTTTCTATGACTCTTTATTTAAGACATAACAACTGGCGACGAGATACAGATGACGAACCCCAACGCAACAATGCAGAGAACTGTGGGCATCCTGGAGAAATTTTTGGAGGGAAATGATTGGGAAACCATCGTGGAGCGACGTGACCAATATTTCATGGCTAATGAGCTGGAAGGAGAAGGGAACGCTGCCAAACGAAGGGCAATCCTCCTCACCGTTTGCGGGGCACCAACGTATGGCCTCATGAAAAACCTGCTCGCTCCAGTAAAACCCATAGACAAGTCATACAATGAGTTGTGCACACTGGTCCGGGAGTATCTAAATCCAAAGGAAAGCGTTCTGATGACGAGGTATCGGTTCTACACATACAAGAGGTCTGAAGGCCAGGAAGTGGCGAGCTACATCGCCGAGCTAAGGCACCTTGCAGGACACTGAGAATTTGAAGGACACTTGGAGCATATGTTCAGGGACTTCTTTGTATTTGGCATTGACCATGAAGTAATACTTGACAAACTTTTGACTGTAGAGACCCCAACCTTGAATAACGATAGCCCAGCCGTTTATCTCCACCAGTGACAATACCAAACAAATTTCCCAGCACACTAGTGCTGCTGCAAGTACTGTGAACAAAGTAATGTTGTTTTCGAATCGAAATGCACATGGCAGGACTTACACGCCTATAGCTGCACGTCCGCAGGTGACTCAAGAGTCCGCCATCAAGGGTGCTGAATACAAGGCAATTAACACCTTGTTGGCGTTGCGGGGGTAATCATCGATTCCATTCATGCCGCTTCAAAGGATACGTTTGCAAGGGCTGTGGAACAATGGGACACCTCCAACATATGTGCCGGCGAGCTGCAAACCCTGCTAATCCTGCAAACCACCATGTTGCAGAGGAGGACAGATCCACGGTGGATCATAACGAACCAGAACTTCAGGCGAAGGAGGCAGAGTATCTAGGGTGCACACATTTACCACAAAGTGTCCCCCGATAATGCTGAAAGTTGAATTAAATGGACTCTCGGTGTCCATGGAGCTGGACACGGGCGCAAGCTAATCCGTAATGAGTAAAAAGACTTTCGATAAGTTGTGGTGCAACAAGGCTTCAAGGACAGTCCTGACTCCCATTCGTACCAAACTTAGAACATACACAAAGGAACTGATTCCCGTAATCGGCAGTGCTACCGTAAAGGTCTCCTATGATGGGAGCGGTGCACGATTTACCACTCTAGGTGGTACCGGGCAATGGCCCCACGCTGTTCGGCAGGAGCTGGCTGGGAAAGATACGCTGGAACTTGGACAACGTCCGAGCGCTTTCGTCCATCGACGACACCTCATGTGTCCAGGTCCTAAGCAAGTTCCCCGCGCTGTTTGAATCAGGCATCGGGAAGTTCCAAGGAGCAAAAGTGCAGATCCATTTGATTCTGGGGGCGCAACCCACCCATCACAAGGCGAGAGCGGTACCTTACATGATGAGAGGGTGGAGATCGAGCTGGACAGGCTGCAACGAGAGGGCATAATTTCTCCGATCGAATTTAATGAGTGGGTCAGTCAGATTGTTCCAGTCTTCAAAGGAGAATCTGTGGTGATTACAAAGTAACTATTAATAGTTTCTCACTGCAGGATCAATACCCGCTACCAAAAGCAGACGACCTATGTGCGACGCTGGCAGGAGGGAAAACGTTCACGAAGATGGACTTGACCTCGGCCTACATGATGCAGGAGCTGGAGGAATCTTCGAAAGGCCTCACCTGCATCAAAACGCACAAAGGTCTTTTCGTTTACAACAGATGCCCGTTGGGATTCGATCGGCCATGGCAATATTCCAGAGGAACATGGAAAGCTTGCTGAAGTCGGTCCCGCACACCGTGGTCTTCCAGGATGACATCTTGGTTACAGGTCGGGACACCATCGAGCACCTGCAGAACCTGGAGGAGGTTCTTAGTCGGTTTAATCGAGTGGGGCTCAGGCTAAATCGCAGCGGACGGCATCAGGCCCACCGACTCGAAGACAGAGGCAATCAAAAACGCACCAAGACCACAGAACGTGATGGAGCTGCGGTCGTTTCTAGGACTATGAACTACTTTGGTAACTTCTTACTGGGTCTTAGCACTGCGTAAAGGAGATGAATGGGTATGGAGTAAAAGCCAAGAAAAGCCTTTGAGAAAGCTAGGAAGCTGTTATGTTCAAACAAATTGCTTCTGTTGTACAATCCATGTAAATGTTTGGTACTAGCATGCGATGCGTCGTCATATGGAGTCGGGTGTGTATTGCAACAAGCTGATGAATTTGGGAAATTGCAACCTGTTGCTTATGCATCCAGAATTCTGTCTAAGGCCGAGAAGCCCTACATATGATCGAAAAAGATGTGTTAGTGTGTGTTTACGGGGTAAAGAAAATGCATCAATATCTGTTCGGGCTCAAATTTGAATTGGAAAATGGCCATAAGTCGCTTATATCCCTCTTTTCTGAAAATAGAAACAAAGAAACATAGAAAATAGGTGCAGGAGTAGGCCATTCGGCCCTTCGAGCCTGCACCACCATTCAATAAGATCATGGCTGATCATTCACCTCAGTACCCCTTTCCTGCTTTCTCTCCATACCCCTTGATCCCTTTAACCGTAAGGGCCATATCTAACTATCTCTTGAATATATCCAATGAACTAGCATCTACAACTCTCTGCAGTAGAGAATTCCACAGGTTAACAACTCTCTGATGGAAGAAGTTTCTCCTCATCTCAGTCCTAAATGGCTTACTCATTATCCTTAGACTGTGTCCCCTGGTTCTGGACTTCCCCAACATCGGGAACATTCTTCCAGCATCTAACCTGTCTAGTCCCGTCAGGATTTTATATGTTTCTATGAGACCCCCTCTCATCCTTCTAAACTCCAGTGAATACAGGCCCAGTCGATCCAGTCTCTCCTCATATGTCAGTCCAGCCATCCCGGGAATCAGTCTGGTGAACCTGCGCTGCACTCCCTCAATAGCAAGAACGTCCTTTCTCAGATTAGAAGACCAAAATTCCACCAAGGCCCTATACAACTGCAGTAAGATCTCCCTGCTCCGATACTCAAATCCCCGAGCTTTGAAGGCCAACATACCATTTGCCTTCTTCACCGCTTGCTGTACCTGCATGCCAACTTTCAATGACTGATGTAACATGACACCCAGGTCTCGTTGCACCTCCCCTTTTCCTAATCTGCCGCCATTCAGATAATATTCTGCCTTCGGTGGAACCTGAATTCTTAATCAGCCATGGTGGTGCAAGCTCGAAGGGCCGAATGGCCGACTCCTGCACCTATTTTCTATGCCTTTGTGTTTTTGCCACCAAAGTGGATAACCTCACATTTATCCACATTATACTGCATCTGCCATGCATTTGCCCACTCACCTAACCTGTCCAAGTCACCCTGCAGCCTCTTAGCGTCCTCCTCACAGCTCACACCACCACCCAGCTTAGTGTCATCCGCAAACTTGGAGATATTACACTCAATTCCTTCATCTAAATCATTAATGTGTGTTGTAAAGATCTGGGGTCCCAGCACTGAGCCCTGCAGCACTCCACGAGTCACTGCCTGCCATTCTGAAAAGGACCCGTTTATCCCGACTCTCTGCTTCCTGTCTGCCAACCAGTTCTCTATCCACTTCAGTACATTACCCCCAATACCATGTGCTTTAATTTTGCACACCAATCTCTTGTGTGGGATCTTGTCAAAAGCCTTTTGAAAGTCCAAATACACCACATCCACTGGTTCTCCCTTGTCCACTCTACTAGTTACATCTCAAAAAATTCCAGAAGATTTGTCAAGCATGATTTCCCTTTTATAAATCCATGCTGACTTGGACCGATCCTCTCACTGTTTTCCAAATGCGCTGCTATTTCATCTTTAATAATTGATTCCAACATTCCAACATTTTCCCCACTACTGATGTCAGGCTAACTGGTCTATAATTACCCGTTTTCTCTCTCCCTCCTTTTTTTAAATAAGGGGATAAATACGAATGCATCGGCCCGCATCCAGAGATGGGCGCTCACGTTGCCCACATACAACTTCGCCATCCGCCACAGGCCAGGCACAGAAAACTGTGCCAATGCTCTCAGTAGGCTACCACCACCAGGTGGAGATGGCACAGCCTGTAGATCTAGTTATGATAATGAAAGCAGTCGAGCGTGAGCAAGCACCTGTTACCGCCCAACAGATTAGAACCTGGACGAGCCAGCACCCCTTACTGTCCTTAGTAAAAAAACTGTGTGCTCCATGGGAGTTGGTCTAATGTCCCGTTAGAGATGCAGGAAGAAATAAAGCTGTACCAGCGGTACAAAGATGAAATGTCTATACAGGCATACTGCCTCCTATGGGGTAATCAGGTGGTTGTGCCAAAAAAAGGGCAGGGACACTTTCATTAGTGATCTCCACAGTACCCACCCAGGCATTGTAATGATGAAAGCTATAGCCAGATCCCACGTGTGGTGGCCCGGTATCGATGCAGACTTAAGAGTCCTGTGTGCACAAATGTAATACATGTTCCCAGTTAAGCAATGCACCCAGGGAGGCGCCACTAAGTTTCTGGTCTTGGCCCTCCAAACCGTGGTCTAGGGTTCATTTCGGCTATGCAGGCACATTCTTGGGAAAAATGTTTTTAGTGGTTGTAGATGCGTACGTACTCCAAGTGGATTGAATATGTGATAATGTCGGCAAACACGTCCGCTGCTACCATTGAAAGCCTACGGGCCATGTTTGCCACGCACGGCCTACCTGATGTCCTTGTAAGTGACAATGGGCCGTGCTTTACCAGTGCCGAATTCAAGGAATTCATGACCCACAATGGGGTCAAACCTGTCACGTCTGCCACGTTTAAGCCAGTGTCCAACGGTCAGGCAGAACGAGCAGTTCAAACAATCAAGCAGTGCTTGAAAAGGGTAACTGAAGGCTCACTGCAGACTCGCTTATCCCGAGTCCTGCTTAGTTACCGCACAAGATCCCACTCACTCACAGGAGTCCCTCTCGCTGAACTGCTCATGAAAAGGGCACTTAAGACAAGGCTCTCGTTAGTCCACCCTGATCTACACAAACAGGTAGAGAGCAGGAGGCTTCAACAGAATATATATCACGATCGCGCAACTGTGTCACGAGAAATTGAAGTAAATGATCCTGTATTTGTGCTGAACTATGGACAAGGTCCCAAGTGGATCGCTGACACTGTTTTGGCCAAAGAGGGGAGTAGGGTGTTTGTGGTCAAACTCACAAATGGACTCACCTGCAGAGAACACTTGGACCAAACCAACCTCAGATTTACAGACTATCCAGAACAACCCACAATAGACTCTACCTTTCTCGACCCTCCAACACACACACACAAGTGGCAACCGACCCAGCGGTTGACCACGAAGCAGAACCCATCACCCGCAGCAGCCCAGCAAGGCCAGCTGCTCAGCAGCCCAGCGAAGGCCCAACAAACGACTCACCAACACCAGCATTTGCACCGAGACGATCAACCAGGGAAAGGAAGGCCCTAGATCGATTCACATTGTAAATAGTTACACTATTGACTTTGCGGGGGAGTGTTATGTATGTAAACCTGTAATTACCATGTCTAACCACCAGAGGCCTTATCCCCTGGAGTCCCAAGGATCCCACAATCCCTTGGGAGCACCTGTATATAAGGAGGCCTCACAGGCTGGAGAGGCACTCTGAGATCTGTAATAAAGGATTACGGTCACACTTACTTTGAGCTTGCAGTATCTAGTCTGACTCTTTATTCAAGGCATAACAGCAACACAGGGAATGGTTGAAGCGAATAGTATAGATGCATTTAAGGGGAGGCTAGACAAACATATGAGGGAGAAGGGAATAGAGGGTTATGCTGATAGATTTAGATGAGGAAAGAGAGGAGGAGGCTCGAGTGGAGCATAAATGCCGGCATGGACTGGTTGGGCCAACTGACCTGTTTCTGTGCTGTATATCCGATGTACCTAACTCGGTGTTAACTGCATACTTCTGTACCAGAAGTGAAGACTTTCTGTGACTCAACTGTGAGTTGCTCAACCGTGACAACCCTGCCACTCCCAGTTCAGTTGTCACTAGCATTTCAGTGAAGTGCAAGGGTTGATCCGTCTACTGAAACCGTGAAAACACTAGTACTGGGAGTCATCTGAGATAAGTCTGACACAATTAGCTTAAAAAAAAATTATCTGAAGCATAGTGGTATGAATATACTAAACACGACTGAAGACGCTGACTCGGTCGAAGATGTGGTGTGGTGGGTGCTGACTCTCTGTACACCTTTAGGAGGGAGCTGGACCAGTTCGTGACTCGGGCAGAGACTGCATCATATAAATGTCTTTATAAATAAGACTTGATCCACGTAATCTCCTGGACTGGTTTCCATCGCCCAAGGGGTCGGAGATTAATTTTCCAGAGTATTTTTCCCTATTGGCTGTGTTGTTTTTCTCTCCCGGGTGAAGGGGGTGGAGAAAAAGGGAAGAGGAAGTATCTAGTCATGTTGCTGCGGTCATTGCGGTGTGGGGCAGGCTTGATGGACCAGCTGGTCTTTTCATGCAAGGTAACAGAATCTTTGTGTGCTGAGGTTCATCAATGACCCAGCCTTTACCAAATCACCAAAAGCTTGCAAAATGGCAATCAAAGGCATCACCCAGATTTGAATTGGATTTTTCTCCGCTTATTCGATTGCACTGGAGCATTGCTCTACAACCCATACATTCCTCAGGAAAGGTTTGGAAAAATGCAATCTGCCAGATTCACAAAGACAAACCAGGAGCATTTGATCAAATGAATGAGAACAAAATAAATCGGTACCTTCTAGTCTTTGAATCTTGGCCTTCACAGAAATCACTGTCTCGAAAGGTGACACTCGGAGTTCAAAACAAGTTCCTGTGAGTGTTTCAATGAACAGCTCCATTGTCTCATAAAACGGGAGTTTATAACTGATAGGCCCAGAATTATCCTCATTAAAGAAGGGAGGTTCCTTTTTGTTTTCCATTTCAACACAATCCAGCAACTCCAGAGGACAGCTTATGATGAAAGCTGCTCCCTCAACAGCTGCAGATCGCAGTCACAGTCAAACAGCGTTCGAGGCTGGCTAATGATGATCATGACCAAGCGCTCTTTCTGGTGGCAAAAAAAAGAACACAATTACTTTTTCACAACACTGATCTCCTTTCCTGAGCGACACATGCGTGTGTCAGAGAAATGTAACAAAATACCACCAGATACAAAACAAACTCCAACACATACAAGATAGTGTCGGTTTGAAACACACTCCCCAGACTTGCAGACACGGCTATATCAGTGTGAGACAGACACTAAACCAGGGCCCACCATCAGTGTGAGACACACACACACTAAACCAAGTCCCAATCACTGACATACATTGGCTCCCGATTAAGCAACGCTTCGATTTATTAATTCCCATCCTTTTTTTCAAATCCCTCCATGGCCTCGCCCCTCTCTATCTCTGTAATCTCCTCCAGCTCTCAACCCTCCAAGTTCTCTGCACTCCTCCAGTTCTGGCCTCTTGTGCACCACGATTTTCTTCGCCACACAATTGGCGGCCGTGCCTTCAACCGAGGTTCTGAACTCTGGGATTGTCTCACTAAACCTCTCTGCTTCTCAACCTCCTTCTCCTCCTTTAAAACATTCTTTGAAACCTACCGCTCTGACCAAGCTTTTGGGCACCTGTTGGGACATCATCTTATGTGGCTCTGAGTCAATTTTGTCTGATTACGCTCCTTTGAAGCGCCTTGGGATGTTTCACTACGTTAAAGACGTCATACAAGTGTTCGTTGTTGTTGTTATAAAGCAAGGACCACCATTAGTGCGAGACACACCTCCCTCCCTCAGGACGAACAGTATCAATGTGATACACCCCTCCCCCAGGGGGATCAGTCTCAGTGTGACACACACATCCCCCACCCCCCAGGGGGATCAGTCTCAGTGTGACACACACATCCCCCCCCCCCCCCCCCAGGGGGATCAGTCACAGTGTGACACACACATCCCCAGGGGAATCAGTCACAGTGTGACACACACCTCCCCCCCCCCCCCCCCGGGGATCAGTCACAGTGTGACACACACATCCTCCCCCCCAGGGGGATCAGTAACAGCGTGACACACACATCCCCCCCCAGGGGGATCAGTCACAGCGTGACACACACATCCCCCCCCCCCCAGGGGGATCAGTCACAGCGTGACACACACATCCCCCCCCCCCCCCCAGGGGGATCAGTCACAATGTGACACACACACACACACACCCCCAGGGGGATCAGTCACAGTGTGACACACACACACACACCCCCCAGGGGGATCAGTCACAGTGTGACACACACACACACCCCCCCAGGGGGATCAGTCACAGTGTGACACACACACACACCCCCCCAGGGGGATCAGTCACAGTGTGACACACACACACCCCCCCAGGGGGATCAGTCACAGTGTGACCCCCCCTCCCCCCAGGGGGATCAGTCACAGTGTGACACACACATATCACCCCCACCCCCCCAGGGGGATCAGTCTCAGTGTGACACACACACCCCCCCCCGCCCCTGGGTGATCAATCTCAGTGTGACACACACACACACACACACACACACACACCACCCCCAGGGGATCAGTCTCAGTGTGACACACCCGCCCCCCCAGGGTCCCGGTACGGGAGTAGCACCAAGCGACCCCCCCCCCACTCTCACCAGGCCCGGGCGACCGCCCCTCCCTCACATCCTCCGGCCTGAACACTGATTGAGCTGAAGCGCCGACGACCAAACGCCCAGCCCGCCGCCACTGGGGAGGAGCAAACTTTGTGACGTCACCCCTGACTGACGGCTCGGCCGGCCAATCAGGCCCGGGCGGCGGCGCGCGGAGCGTTCGATCTGGAACGTCAGCGGCGGCGGCGGCCAATGGGAGCTCGGCGCGCGAGCGGAGGGGGGCGGGGCCAGGCCGGCCGGCTGACCGAGCCCCGGATGTTGACCCTCATCTCCAACAACAATCAGCACGTGACCGCGCCCGGCCTCATGCCCAGAGCGACCCAGGGCCCGGGCTCAGGTAAACACACAGGGGGCAATGGGCCCGGGCTCAGATAAACACACAGGGGGCAATGGGTCTCGGCTCAGGTAAACACACAGGGGACAATGGGCCCGGGCTCAGATAAACACACAGGGGGCAATGGCCTGGGTTCAGGTAAACACACAGGGGCCAAGGGCCTGGGCTCAGGTAAACACACAGGAGGCAATGAGCTCGGGCTCAAGTAAACACATAGGGGGCAATGGGCCTGGGCTCAGGTAGACACACAGGGGGCAAAGGGTCTGGGCTCAGGTAAACACAGAGGGGGCAATGGGCCTGAGCTCAGGTAAACACATAGGGGGGTAATGGGCCTGAGCTCAGGTAAACACATAAGGGGGTAATGGGCCTGAGCTCAGGTAAACACATAAGGGGGTAATGGGCCTGAGCTCAGGTAAACACATAGGGGGCAATGGACCTGGGTCTGGGCTCAGGTAAACACACAGAGGGCAATGGGCCTGGGCTCAGGTAAACACACAGAGGGCAATGGGCCTGGGCTCAGGTAAACACACAGGAGGCAATGTTCCTTGGCCCAGGTAAACACACAGGAGGCAATGGACCTGGGCTCAAGTAAACACACAGGGGGCAATGGACTTGGGCTCAGGTAAACACAAAGGAGGCAATGGGCCTGGGCCCAGGTAAACACACAGGAGGCGATGGGCCTGGGCTCAGATAAACACACAGTGGTCAAGGGCCTGGGCCCAGGTAAACACACATAGGGCAATGGGCCTGGGCCCAGGTAAACACACAGGAGGCAATGGGCCTGGTCTGGACTCTGGTAAACACACAGGGGGCAATCGGCCCGGGCTCAGGTAAACACACAGGGTGCAATGGGCCTGGGCCCAGGTAAACACACAGGAGGCGATGGGCCTGGGCTCAGATAAACACACAGTGGTCAAGGGCCTGGGCCCAGGTAAACACACATAGGGCAATGGGCCTGGGCCCAGGTAAACACACAGGAGGCAATGGGCCTGGTCTGGACTCTGGTAAACACACAGGGGGCAATCGGCCCGGGCTCAGGTAAACACACAGGGTGCAATGGGCCCGGGCTCAGGTAAACACACACGGGGCAATGGGCCCGGGCTCAGGTAAACACACAGGGGGCAATGGGCCCTGGCTCAGGTAAACACACAGGGGGCAATGGGCCTGGGCTCAGATAAACACACAGTGGCCAAGGGCATGGGCTCAGATAAACACACAGGGGGCAATGGGCCTGGTCTGGGCTCAGATAAACACACAGTGGGCAATGGACCTGGGCTCAGATAAACACAAAGTGGCCAAGGGCCTGGGCCCAGGTAAACACACAGCGGGCAATGGACCTGGGTCTGGGCTCTGGTAAACACACGGGGGACAATGGGCCTGGGCCCTGGTAAACACACGGGGCAATGGGCCCTGGTCTCAGGTAATCATTATCATAGGCAGTCCCTCGGAATCGAGGAAGACTTGCTTCCACTCTAAAAATGAGTTCTCAGGTGACTGAACAGTCAAATACAGGAATTACAGTCCCTGTCACAGGTGGTACAGTCAGTCGTTGAGGGTAAGGGAGGGTGGGACAGGTTTGCCGCAAGCTCCTTCCGCTGCCTATCGCTTGATTTCTGCATGCTCTCGGTGATGAGACTCGAGGTGCTCAGCGCCCTCCTGGATGCACTTCCTCCACTTTGGGCAGTCTTTGGCCAGCGACTCCCAAGGTGTCGGCGGGGATGTTGCATTTTATCAAGGACGCTTTGAGGGTGTCCTTCAAATGCTTCCTCTGCCCACCTTGGGCTCATTTGCCGTGAAGGAGGTCCGAGTAGAGCACTTCCTTTGGGAATCTTGTGTCAGGCATGCAAGCAATGTGGCCTGCCCAGCAGAGCTGATCGAGTGTGTCAGTGCTTCAATGCTGGGGATGTTGGCCTGATCGAGGACGCTAACGTTGGTGCATCTGTCCTCCCAGGGGATTTGCAGGATCTTGCGGAGTCATTGTTGGTGGTATTTCTCCAGCGATTTGCGGTGTCTGCTGTACATGGTCCATGTCTCTGAGCCATACAGGAGGGCGGGTATGGTTATATTCAAAAAGGAGTTAGATGAAGTCCTTACTACTAGGGGGATCAAGGGGTATGGCGAGAAAGCAGGAATGCAGTACTGAAGTTGCATGTTCAGCCATGAACTCATTGAATGACGGTGCAGGCTAGAAGGGCCGAATGGCCTACTCCTGCACCTATTTTCTATGTATGTAAACCTGTAAATACCATGTCTAACCAAGGGATCCCACAATCCCTGAACACCTGTATATAAGGAGGCCTCACAGGCTGGAGACACACTCTGAGATAGAAACATAGAAAATAGGTGCAGGAGTAGGCCATTCGGCCCTTCGAGTCTGCACCACCATTCAATAAGATCATGGCTGATCACTCCCTCAGTATCCCTTTCCTGCTTTCCATACCCCTTGATCCCCTGAGCCATAAGGGCCATATCTAACTCCCTCTTGAATATATCCAATGAACTGGCATCAACAACTCTCTGCGGCAGGGAATTCCACAGGTTAACAACTCTCTGAGTGAAGAAGTTTCTCCTCATCTCAGTCCTAAATGGCCTACCCCTTATCCTAAGACTGTGTTCCCTGGTTCTGGACTTCCCCAACATCGGGAACATTCTTCCCGCATCTATTCTGTCCCGTCCCATCAGAATCTTATATGTTTCTATGAGATCACCTCTCATCCTTCTAAACTCCAATGTATAAAGGCCCAGTTGATCCAGTCTCTCCTCATACGTCAATCCTGCCATCCCGGGAATCAGTCTGGTGAACCTTTGCTGCACTCCCTCAATAACAAGAACGTCCTTCCTCAGATTAGGAGACCAAAACTGAACACAATATTCCAGGTGAGGCCTCACCAAGGCCCTGTACAACTGCAGTAAGACCTCCCTGCTCCTATACTCAAAACCCCTAGCTATGAAGACTAACATACCATTTGCCTTCTTCACCGCCTGTTGTACCTGCATGCCAACTTTCAATGACTGATGTACCATGACACCCAGGTCTCGTTGCACCTCCCTTTTTCCTAATCTGCCACCATTCATAATAATCTGCCTTCGTGTTTTTGACCCCAAAGTGGATAACCTCACATTTATCCACATTATACTGCATCTGCCATGCATTTGCCCACTCACCTAACCTGTCCAAGTCACCCTGCAGCCCCCTCACAGCTCACACCACCACCCAGTTTAGTGTCATCTGCAAACTTGGAGATATTACATTCAATTCCTTCATCTAAATCATTGATGTATATTGTAAAGAGCTGGGGTCCCAGCACTGAGCCCTGCGGCTAATCACTGCCTGCCATTTTGAATAGGACCCGTTTATCCCGACTCTCTGCTTCCTGTCTGCCAACCAGTTCTCTATCCACGTGGTATATTACCCCCAATACCATATACTTTGATTTTGCACACCAATCTCGTGTGGGACCTTGTCAAAAGCCTTTTGAAAGTCCAAATACACCACATCCATAAGGCAAAAAAAATGGCAGCTGCCGTGCTTCCGCACATCTTGTAATAAAGGACTACGGTCACACTTACTTTGAGCTTGCTGTATCTAGTCTGACTCTTTATTTAAGACATAACAACTGGCGACGAGATACAGATGACGAACCCCAACGCAACAATGCAGAGAACCGTGGGCATCCTGGAGAAATTTTCGGAGGGAGATGATTGGGAAACCTTTGTGGAGAGACTCAACCAATACTTCATGGCCAACGAGCTGGAAGGAGAAGCGAACGCTGCCAAACAAAGGGCGATCCTCCTCACCGTTTGCGGGCACCAACATATGGCCTCATGAAAAAGCTGCTCGCTCCAGTGAAACCCACAGACAAGTAGACAAGTCGTACAATGAGTTGTGCACACTGGTCCGGGAGCATCTAAACCCGAAGGAAAGCGTTCTGATGACGAGGTATCGGTTCTACACATACAAGAGGTCTGAAGGCCAGGAAGTGGTGAACTACGTCGCCGAGCTAAGGCACCTTGCGGGACATTGCGAATTTGAAGGACACTTGGAGCACATGCTCAGGGACTTCTTTGTACTTGCATTGGCCATGAAGTAATACTTGACAAACTTTTGACTGTAGAGACCCCAACCTTCAGTAAAGCCATAACGATAGCCCAGGCGTTTATCTCCACCAGTGACAATACCAAACAAATTTCCCAGCACACTAGTGCTGCTGCAAGTACTGTGAACAAAGTAATGTTGTTTTCGAATCGAAATGCACATGGCAGGATTTACACGCCTATAGCTGCACGTCCGCAGATGACTCAAGAGTCCGCCATCAAGGGTGCTGAATACAAGGCAATTAACACCTTGTTGGCGTTGCGGGGGTGATCATCAATTCCATTCATGCCGCTTCAAAGGATACGTTTGCAAGGGCTGTGGAACAATGGGACACCTCCAACATATGTGCCGATGAGCTGCAAACCCTGCTAGTCCTGCAAACCACCATGTTGCAGAGGAGGACAGATCCATGACGAACCAGAGCCTCAGACGAAGGAGGCAGAGGTATATAGGGTGCACACATTTACCACAAAGTGTCCCCCAATAATGCTGAAAGTTGAATTAAATGGACTCTCGGTGTCCATGGAGCTGGACACGGGCGCAAGCTAATCCGTAATGAGTAAAAAGACTTTCGATAAGTTGTGGTGCAACAAGGCTTCAAGGCCAGTCCTGACTCCCATTCGTACCAAACTTAGAACATACACAAAGGAACTGATTCCCGTAACCGTAAAGGTCTCATACGATGGAGCGGTGCATGAGTTACCACTCTGGGTGGTACTGGGCGATGGCCCCACGCTGTTCGGCAGGAGCTGGCTGGGAAGGATACGCTGGAATTGGGATGACGTCTGATACCTCATGTGCCCAGGTCCTAAACAAGTTCCCCTTGCTGTTCGAACCAGGCATCGGGAAGTTCCAAGGAGCAAGAGTGCAGATCCATTTGATTCCGGGGGCGTGATCCATCCATCACAAGGTGAAAGCGGTACCTTACATGATGAGAGAGAGGGTGGAGATCGAGCTGGACAGGCTGCAATGAGAGGGCATAATTTTGCCGATCGAATTCAGTGACTGGGCCAGTCTGATTGTTCCAGTCCTCAAGGTAGACGGCACCGTCAGAATCTGTGGTGATTACAAAGTAACTATCAATTATTTCTCACTGCAGGATTAATACCTGCTACCGAAGGCAGATGACCTATTTGCAACGCTGGCGGAAGGGAAAACGTTCACGAAGGTGGACTTGACCTCGGCCTACATGACGCAGGAGCTGGAGGAATCATCGAAAGGCCTCACCTGCATCAACACGCACAAAGGTCTCTTCATTTACAACAGATGCCCGTTTGGGATTCGATCGGCCGTGGCGATATTCCAGAGGAACATGGAAAGCTTGCTGAAGTCGGTCCCGTGCACCGTGGTCTTCCAGGATGACATCTTGGTTACAGGTCAGGTACACCGTCGAGCACCTGCAAAACCTGGTGGAAGTTCTTACTCGGCTTAATCATGTGGGGCTCAGGCTAAAACGCTCAAAGTGCGTTTACCTGGTGCCTGAAGTGGAGTTCCTGGGGAGAAGAATCACGGCAGACGGCATCAGGCCCACCAATTCGAAGACGGAGGCAATCAAGGATGCACCGAGACCACAGAACGTGACGGAGTTGCGGTCGTTTCTATTTTGGTAACTTCTTACCGGGTCTCAGCACATTGTTAGAACCTCTGCACTCTTTACTGCATAAAGGAGATGAATGGGTATGGGGTAAAAGCCAAGAAAATGCCTTTACGAAAGCTAGGAAGCTGTTATGTTCAAACAAATTGCTTGTGTTATACGATCCATGTAAGCGTTTGGTACTAGCGTGTGATGCGTCGTCGTACGGGGTCGGGTGTGTATTGCAACAAGCTAATGAATTTTAGGAAATTGCAACCAGTTTCTTTTGCATCCAGAAGTCTGTCTAAGGCCGAGAGGACCTACAGCATGATCGAAAAAGAAGCGTTAGCGTGTGTTTACGGGATAAAGAAAATGTATCAATATCTGTTCGGGCTCAAATATGAATTGGAAACCGACTATAAGCTGCTTATATCCCTCTTTTCTGAAAGCAAGAGGATAAATACAAATGCATCGGCCCGCATCCAGGGATGGGCGCTCGCGTTGTCCGCATACAACTATGCCAAACGCCACAGGCCAGGTACAGAAAACTGTGCTGATGCTCTCAGTCGGTTGTCATTGCCCATCACAGGGGTGGAGATGGCACAGCCCGCAGATTTAGTCATGGTAATGGATGCATTCGAGAGTGAGCAATCACCTGTTACCGCCCAACAGATTAGAACCTGGATGGCCAGAACTCTTTACTGTCCTTAGTAAAAAAAACTGTGTGCTCCATGGGAGTTGGTCTAGTGTCCTATTAGAGATGCAGGAAGAAATAAAGCTGTACCAGTGGCGCAGAGATGAAATGTCTATACAGGCAGACTGCCTCCTATGGGGTAATCGGGTAGTGGTGCCAAAAAAGGGCAGGGACACTTTCATCAGTGATCTCCACAGCACCCACCCAGGCATCATAATGATGAAAGCGATAGCCAGATCCCACGTGTGGTGGCCCCGTATCGATGCAGACTTAGAGTCCTGCATGCACAAATGTAATACATGGTCACAGTTAAGCAATGCACCCAGGGAGGCGCCACAAAATTTGTGGTCCTGGCCCTCCAAACCATGGTCCAAGGTCCATATCGACTATACCAGCCCATTCTTGGGAAAAATGTTCTTAGTGGTTGTAGATGCGTACTCCAAATGGATTGAATGTGTGATAATGTTGGCAAGCACGTCCGCTGCCACCATTGGAAGCCTACGGGCCATGTTCGGCACGCATGGCCTGCCTGATGTCCTTGTAAGTGACACTGGGCCGTGCTTTACCAGTGCTCAAGGAGTTCATGACCCGCAATGGGAGCTCAGAGAGTTGTTAACCTGTGGAATTCCCTACTGCAGAGAATTGTTGATGCCAGTTCATTGGATATATTCAAGAGGGAGTTAGATATGGCCCCTGCGGCTAAAGGGATCAAGGGGTATGGAGAGAAAGCAGGAAAGGGGTACTGAGGTGAATGATCTGCCATGATCTTATTGAATGGAGGTGCAGGCTCGAAGGGCCAAATGGCCTGCTCCTGCACCTATTTTCTATGTTCCTATGTTTCTATGTCTTATGCCCTGGAGTCCCAAGGGATCCCACAATTCCTTGGGAGCACCTGTATATAAGGAGGCCTCACAGGCTGGAGAGGCACTCTGAGATCTGTAATAAAGGACTACGGTCACACCTTACTTTGAGCTTGCAGTATCTAGTCTGACTCTTTATTCAAGACATAACAGATATTACTACAGCCCTGTAGACCATGAGCTTGGTGGCAGATTTCTGGGACCTGATCTTCAAACACTCTCTTCCTCAGGCGGCCGAAGGCTGCACTGGCGCACTGGAGGCGGTGTTGAATCCCGTCAATGTCTGCCCTTGTTGATAAAGGCTCCCGAGGTATGGGAAATGCTCCACGTTGTCCAGGGCCGCGCCGTGGATCTTGATGACTGGGGGGCAGTGCTGTGCGGCGGGGACAGGCTGGTGGAGGACCTTTGTCTTATGGATGTTTCGTGTAAGGCCCATGCTTTCGTACGCCCCACACGGGGCAATGGGCTTGGTTTTGGGTAAACACACAGACACACACATGGAGGGGAGGGGCAATGGAGCCTGGTCGCAGCCACACGGGGGCTGGTGGGGGGGGTGGGGGGGTGGAAGACAATGGGCCTGGTTCCAGCCACACACAGGGGGAGGGGCAATGGGCCCTGGTCTCAGCCGCACTGCATGGTGGCAGAGGGTATGGCTGAACTACTAAGTGAGTACTGTGCATCTGTCTTCACCAAGGAAGAGGATACTGCCATAGATATAGTGAAGACACTTGATAGGATAAACATTGATAAGGAAGAGATATTAGAAAGGCTGGCTGTACTTAAAGTAGATAAATCACCAGGAGAGGATGGGATGCATTCTAGGATGCTGAGGGAAGTAAAGATGGAAATTGCGGAGGTACTTGCCATAATATTCCAATCATCCTTAGATACGGGGGTGGGGCCAGAGGGCTGGATAATTGCAAATGTTATATCCTTGTTCAAAAAAGGGTGTAAAGATAAACCCAGCAACTACAGGCCAGTCAGCTTAACCTCGGTAGTGAGGAAGCTTTTAGAAACAGTGATCAGGAGCAAAATTAACAGTCACTTGCATAGGCGTGAATTAATTAAGGAAAGCCAGTACGGATTTGTTAAAGGCAAATCGTGATTAAACCAACTTGATAGAGTTTTTTGATGAGGTAACAGAGGGTTGATGAAGGCAATGCGGTTGAGGTAGTGTACATGGATTTCCAAAAGGCGTTTGATAAAGTGCCACATAATAGGCTTGCCAGCAAAGTTGAAGCCCCTGGAATAAAAGGGACACTGGCAGTGGATATGGAATTGGTTAAATGATAGGAAACAGAGAGTAGTGGTGGATGGTTGTTTTTCGAACTGGAGGAAGGTATACAGTGGTGTTCCCCAGGGATCGGTACTAGGACCACTGCTTTTCTTGATATATGTTAATGACTTGGACTTGGATGTACAGGGCACAATTTCAAAATTTGCAGACGACAGAAAACTTGGAAGTATAGTGAACAATGAGGAGGATAGGGATAGACTTCAGGAAGACATAGACAGGCTGGTAAAATGGGCGGACATGTGGCAGATGAAATTTAATGCAGGAAAGTGTGAAGTGATACATTTTGGTAGAAAGAATGAGGAGAGGACATATAAACTGAATGGTACAATCCTGAAGCGGGTGCATGGACAGAGAGACCTGGGGTATGTGTGCATAAATCGTTGAAGGTGGCAGGGCAGATTGAGAAAGCAGTTAAAAAGACTTACGTGATCTTGGGCTTCATAAATAGAGGTATTGAGTACAAAAGCAAGGAGGGTATGATGAACCTGTATAAAACACTGGTTCAGCCCCAACTGGAGTATTGTGTCCAATTCTGGTACCACACTTTAGGAAGGATGTGAAGGTCTTGGAGAAAGTGCAGAAAAGATTCACGAGAATGATTCCAGGAATGAGGGACTTCAGTTACGTTGCTAGATTGGAGAAGCTGGGGTTGTTCTCCTTGGAGCAGAGAAGATTGAGAGGAGATTTGATAAGAGGTGTTCAAAATCATCAGGGGTCTGGACAGAGTAGAGAGAAACTGTTCCCATTGTCGGAAGGGTCGAGAACCAGAGGACACAGATTTAAGGTGATTGGCAAAAGAACCAAAGGCGATGTAAGGAAACGCTTTTTTACGCAGCGAGTGGTTGGATTCTGCATTGCACTGCCTGAAAGGTTGGTAGAGGCAGACTCAATCTTATCTTTCAAAAGGGAATTGGATAATTATCTGAAGGAAAAAGATTTGCACTGCTATGGGAAAAGGACGAGGGAGTGGGACTTGCTGAGAGTCAGCACGGGCTCGACGGGCCGAATGACCTTCCGTGCTGTAACCATTTTATGATTCTGTGTCTGGAGTGGGACTTGAACCCACAAGCTTCTGACTCGGAGGCGAGGCTGCTGCATACCAGGCACCCAACAAAAACCCTCCTGGTGTCCTGGCCAATATTTATCTCTCAACCAAAACCACTAAAACTGATTAGACCAAATTTTGCGGAAAAAAAATAACGGAGTGTGATCGATGCTCACCGTCATTTTGGAGCAAATCATCCGGCAACTTGTGGCGAGGCAGAAATACCCCGTGAATTGCGAATCACCCCGAGTTGCTGGACGATTTGCGCCACTCCGCTGTTAGCTTTGCAAAAACGGCATCTCGCGTTTCACATCCCTGCGATTCTCATGAAGTTGCTGCACTTGCACTTTAATTGCCCACTGAATGCACCTCGGAAAGATAAGCCTAGTAATTAACAGCGTAAAGACCCTTTTACCGACATGATAATTGTTAGTGACTTGCCAATCAACATCTTTTACCCAGAAAGTGAACAATTATCAGTGTGGAGTCAGGCTGCAACTGGTTTTAGTTTTCAAAAATGTCAAATTTTAAATATTCAAGGTTTTTTTTCCTTTCTTTTTTCCCTCTCTCTGAACCCGATCTTTCTTTATTTCTCTTTCTGTACCTATTTTGACTCTAATTTACCCTTCTCAGTTTATTTCTGAATTCTTAAATCTCTGGTTAAGGAGATAGGCTGTCCCCTTGTTCACCAAGATCCCCGATGCTCCGTTGCCCTCGTTGTGCTGTGACCAGCTCACACTTCCCACAACTTTGTAGTCAAAAACTTTAAAACCTAAATGTGTAGAAACAAGTCTAGCTATTGGGGCACAGAGAGAGATGCCCAGCTCCAGCAAAATGTGGCCAGCATTATCTGGTCTTCATCACATTGCTGTTTGTGGGAGCTTGCTGTGCGCAGTTTAGCTGCCACATTTCCTACATTACAACAGTGACTGCGCTTCAAAATGTACCTCATTGGCTGTAAAGGGCTTTGGTACATCTGAGGTCATGAAAGGTGCTAAGAAATGCAAAAAATGTTCAGGAGATTAGGAAACATCAGTGCAGGGAAACCTTAAAAAAGTCATAAAGATCTAGCAAGGGCAAGAGTTCGAGCTGGGAAAGAGTACGAGTAGGTGGACAGAAGTGAATTCACCACAAGCTCCCAAAACAGCAATGAGATAATGACCAAATCATCTGTTTTAATGATGTTGGCTGATGTCCCCTGCTCTTCTTCAAATAGTGCCATGGGACCTTTTACACTCACCTGACAGGGGAGATGGAGGCTCAGTTTAACGATTCATCCGAAAGATGGCAGTGCTGCACTCTCTGGGGCCGAATTTGGTCAAGGCCTCCGCCCGCCCAAATGCCACCCAAAGTGCTGCCGATGGCCACTGAGGTACCAGATGGTACTTTGGGCGGGATATTCATCGGCAAGGTCCCTCGAAGGGTCGTCAGGCGGCAAATGGACGATGTATGCCGCCAATCTGGGTGGCAGCGAGCGGGAGATCGCATTTTCGGCGGCAGAGGCGCTTGTCACCCAAGTGCCGCCGAGGATGGAGTTGGAGTCGGGCCCACGGAGGATCAAACAGCTGAAAAAAAAGCTATCAGAAGACCTTCAGGGCACCCCATGCAGGTAAGTCGCTGTGGAAAAAAAATATATAAATTGTTCACTAACCTTTTTTCCCCCATCTTCATACTTACCATCGGGGACAGACCGGCCTCCAGCCAGCGGTCCACCCCCGTTCTGCCACGAGTCCCACCGACTCCCGCCAGCATCTATATGGGAGCTCGGCGTGCGTGAGGTCAGTTGCGCCACTTGGCCGTCCGCTGACATCAGTGGGCGGTTCCCGGCGGCTCTCCCCTCCTGCCCATGTCGAAAGTGGCACTGGGCGGATGTTGCAGAGGAATGTCGGCGGCAGTGGCGGTGAGTTGGATCAATTTCAGCCCCTCTGAGTACTGCACCGAGGTGTCAGTCTTCAATATGTTCTCAAGTCTCTGGAGTGGGACTTGAAACACGACCTTATGACTCAGAGGCAAGGGTACCCACTGAGCCACAGCTGACACCTGTTTTACATAAAGACAAATCGGCAGAGCAGATGGGATTTTGCAGCAAGGATAGGGTGGATTTTTATGCTGTATGATGGCTAATAATGTACCCGGAGTTTTACTAAGGTAGAAAATCCCCATCAATAGCAATTTAAATTTCTGGAATTAAATTTCTGAGCGGTTTATATGACACTTTGCTCCTTGAGCACACCTGTACGCCCATCTAATTCCTTTCTTGTTTTATTGTTGCAGATAGCTCCTGTTTTATGGACAATTTCTTCAGTTTCTTGAAGTTTTATAATGTTTGTTTATTTTGCATCAGCTGTGGCTCAGTGGGCTGCACACTCGCCTCTGAGTCAGCAGGTTGTGGGTTCAAGTCCCACTCCAGGAACTTGAGCACATAAATCTCCCAATGTGGTGCTGAGGAAGTGCTGCACTGTCGGAGGGTGCTGCCTTTCGGATGAGACGTTAAGAAGAGCAGGGGAGTTATCCCCGGTGTCCTGGCCAATATTTATCCCTCAATCAACATCACAAAAAAAAAACCTCTGGTCAATATCACATTGCTGTTTGTGGGAGCTTGCTGTGTGCAAATTGGCTGCCGCGTTTCCCACATTACAACAGTGACGACACTCCAAAAGTACTTCATTGGCTGTAAAGCGCTTTGTAGTCTTGAAAGGTGCTATATAAATGCAAGTCTTTCTTTATTTTGACTTTCATAATTTTCAATGCCCACATCTACATGCTTTATTTATACATCAGTTTCTCCTCTTCATTTTTTTTCTAAGCATCTTATCTTTTAAGGGTAGCCACTATACAAAAAAAACAATGTGCTTCCATTTAGCATCTCTAACTTAAAGAAATCTCCCAATTAGCACGATGAAATGGTTGCCGTGTGACAGGAGAGAAAGGAAGGTGGACTAAAGAGGGGGTTTTGACAAAGTATTTTGTTGTGGAGAGAGAACATAAGAAATAGGAGCAGAAGTAGGCCGTTCGGCCCTTCGAGCCTGCTCCGCCATTCAATAAGATCATGGCTAATCTTCTACCTTAACTCCACTTTCCTGCACTATCCCCAAATCCCTTGATTCCCTTAATATCCAAAAATCTATCGATCTCTGTCTTGACTACTCAACGACTGAGCCTCCAAACCTCTCTGAGATAAATAATTCCAGCGATTCACCACCCTCTGAGGAAGAAATGCCTCCTCATCTCAGTCCTAAATGGCCAACCCCTTATTCTGAAACTGTGACTCCTGGTTCTAGAATCCCCAGCCAGGGGAAACATCCTGCATGCATCTACTGAGGAGGGGAAGTTTAGGGATGGACTTCCAGAGAGTTGGATCGAGGTGACTGAAATCTCTGCCACCAATAATAAGGCAAAGGAAAGGGCTTTAGTGCACAGAGAGCTAGCCACAGAGGAATGGAGAATTTAAGAGTGGATCTAAGGCTGGAGGCGATTGTAGAGATAGGGCAAGGCGAGACGCTGGAGGGATTATCACAGAATCATACGGCACAGAAGGAAGCCTTTCGGCCCACCATGCCTGTGCCAACTCTTTGAAAGAGCTATCCAATCAGTCCCACTCCCCCGCTCTTTTCCCATAACCCTGCAAGTTTCTTCTTCTCAAGCATTTATCCAATTCCCTTTTGAAAGTTCCTGTTGAATCTACTTCCACAGCCCTTTTGGGTAGTACATTCCAGATCACAACAACTCGCTGTGTAAGTTTCCTGCTGGATTTTTTGCCAATTACATCTGAGTCCTCTGGTTATTGACCCTCCTGCCACTGGAAACAGTTTCTCCTTATTTACACTCATCAAAACATCTCTATTAAATCTCCCCTTAACCTTTTGTGCTCCAAGGAGAACAACCCAGCTTCTCCACATAACTGAGGTCCCTCATCTCTGGCACCATTCTAGAAAATCTCCTCCAGACCCTCTCCAAGGCCTTGACTTCCTTCCTAAAAATGCGGAGCCCAGAATTGGACACAGTACTCCAGCTGGGGCCTAGCCAGTGATTTATAAAGGTTTAGCATAACTTGCTTGCTTTTTTAACAGGCGTTTCAACTTGTTCTGTCAGCTTCAAAGACTTGTGTTTGTAAAAATGAGGACAAGGAATTTAAATTTAATGCCGTGGAGGACTGGGAGGCAATGAAGGGTAACGAGGATGGGAGGTTGGCTGAGCAGGAGAGGATACTTGCTGCAGAGTTTTGAACAGTTGGAGTTTACTGAGGGTGTAGGAGGAGAGGTCAGTAAGGAGAGCATTAGAGTAGATACGTCAGGAGATGGCAGACATATATAAAAAACAACATACTTGCATTAATACAATGCCATTTGTAACCTCAGGATGTTAAAAAAGTGTTTCACATCCAATGATGTATTTTTGGAGTGTAGTCACTGTTACAATGTAGAAAACACGGCAGCCAATTTGCGCACAGCAAGCTCTCAAAAAATGAGAGAAATGACTAGATGATCTGTTTTTGGTGGTGTTGATTGAGGGATGAATATTGGTCAGGATACCAGGGAGAACTTCCTTGCTCTTTAAATAGTACCATGGGATCTTTTACGTCCACCTGAGGGCAGACGAGGCCTCGGTTTAATGTCTCCTCAGAAAGACGGCACCTCTGACAGTGCAACTCTGAATTACGGGCCTAGATTATGAGCTCAAGTCTCTGGAGCGGGCTTGTACCCACGACCTCCTGACTCAGAAGCTACCACTGAGCCAAGGCTGACACCGAAAGCCTAGGGGCTGAGGCATGAGTGAAGGTGGGCAATGTTACAAAGTTGGAAGTAGGTGGTCTTAATGTCAAACAGGATTCCAAGGTTTCTAACCATCTGTGTCTTGCTGCATCTTTGAGGCTACTCACCAATTGGAATCATATTTTCCTCATAACGAACATAGTGGCCGAAATTGCCCTCCAACCGAAAGGGGGCGCACTCACCAATCGTGAAGATTTTTCTCCGCCCGGAGCGAAATTCGGCTCTTTACATTTTTTTTTCTTCCATGCGATGTTCGGGGCGGAAGTTGGCGTGGAGCGTCGCTCCCCTTCATTTAAAGGGGAGGGCCACTGCGAACTCTGCAGCCATGTCAGTGGCACCCACTAGGCCACCAGGGAGGGTTTAGGTCGGGCCAGCGGCCCGGTACCCAAGAGGGGGTGCTGGGCTGCCTGTTGGAGGCCTGGCTGAACCTGTGGCCGCCAGTCGGGCCGACCTCGGAATCGGCAGACATTGAAAATAAAATGGCGGCTGTGGCAGTGCGCCCTCCCCTTTAAGGGCGGGCGCGCCGCCCAGCTATACACAGCTTCCCGCAGGGAAATGCTGTCGGGGGTACTGAGCGCCAGCGGCTCTGCTCTTGTGGGGCAATTTCCCACGCGGGGCGGAAAGGGGTCAATGGAGGGGGGGGGGGTCATCGCGTGCCCAAGGGGGCAGCGCTGGAAAAGAAACGGAGGGCAATTTAAGAAATGTCGGTGACTTCACGCCGACTAGGCGGTGAGTCCTTAAGGACCCGTGGCCGCCTCTGAAAGAAAGGGGCAATTTCGGCCCCTCTCCTCTCTGCTCAAGTCTCTCCACTGACTTCAGTCATGGGGTAGGAACTGGGAACACATCAGATCTGCACATATTCAGGATTTTAAGCCAGAACTTGGAGAAACTGAGAAAACTTGGTCTCCAGACTGAATATGAAAAGCTGGCATCTTGGATTATTGGACGAGCATTATCATCTGTAACTACTAAGTATCACGCATTTTGATTTAAAAATACTTGTATTTTAGTCTTAAAAATAAATAAGCTCCATATATTTAATTAAGTTTGGGATCAGTCCCACTCTTTTTAATCATAAATCTCACCCTTAACAGACATTTGATCTTCACAGCAATGCAAATAAGGTGTTTGTGGCTTTGTACTGGTACAGTGGAGAATGTGAATCACTGCTGCTCTACGTTCATGCGTCATGTGCATAAGTTTTGCAAATACAACCTGTTTATATAGCGCCTTTAACATAGTAAAACGTCCCAAGGCGCTTCACAGGAGTGTAATCTGACAAAAATTGACATTGAGCCAAAGAAGGAGACATTAGGACAGGTGACTAAATGCTCGAGCAAAGAAGTAAATTTAAGGAGCATCTTAAATTAGGAGAGCGAGGTGGAGACGGGGAGAGGTTTAGGGAGGGGATTCCAAAAACTTTGGGGCCCAGAAAGCTGAAGACACGGCTGCCAATGGTACGGCGAAAGAAGCCGGGAATGTATAAGAGGCCAGAATTGGAGGAACACAGAAGATTATAGGGCTGGACAAGGTTACCGTTATAGTGAGGGGCAAGGCCATGGAGGGATTTGAATACTAGGATGAGAATTTTAAATTCAAGAGGTTGTTGGGCCGGGAGCCAATGTAGGTCCCGGGGTGATAAGTGAACAGGACTTGGTTTGAGTTAGGATACAGTTTTGGATGAGCTTACATTTGTGCAGGGTAAATAAAAGCATGAACAAGGGTTGAGGCAGGGGCAGAGTCGGGTGATATTACGGAGGTGTAAGTTGGTGGTTTTGGTGATGGAGAAGATATGGGTTCGGAAGCTCATCTCAGGGTCAAAAGGTTTGTGAACAGCCTCAGACCGTGGTCAGGGAGAGGGGTGGTGTTGATGGCTAAGGAATGGAATTTTTGGAGGGGACCAAGGTCTTCCCAATACTTCATTTCTAATAAATTTCTGCTCATCTAATAATAGGATGTCAGACAAGCATTTTGACAACACAGAGCCAGTGGAGGAGTCGAGAGAGACGGTGGTAAGGTAGAACTGGGTGTCGTCAGCATACATATGGAACCCAACGTTGTACTTTCAGATGATGTCCCCTGCTCTCTCGCTACCCTCTGCAGCTTACATAGTCAGAAACTCATCATTGGCAACTGTACAGAAACGGGACAGAAGGTTAATTCAGCCTTCGATGCACAGGACAGTTAGTGGAGGTTGGGTCTGCTTTGGATAGTGTGGGTAAAACTTTGATCACAGAGGCTTCTGCAAAGTTTCAGGCAGAGAAATAAAAGGGAGGGACACATTTCAGAGTTCCAGATTGTGTCAACAGCTACTTGCATTTATATAGCGCCTTTAACGTAGTAAACATGTCCCAAGATGCGTTATCAGACAAAATTTGGCACTTAGCTACATAAAGCGATATTCGGACAGGTGGCCTAAAGCTTGGTCAAAGAGGTAGGTTTTAAGGAGCGACTTAAAGGAGGCGAGAGAGTCGGAGAGGTTTTGAGAGGGAATTCCAGAGCTTAGGGCCTTGGCAACTGAAGGCACTGTCACCGATGGTGAGGCAAAGGAATTCAGGGATGCGCCAGAGGCCAGTATTGGAGGAGCGGAGAGATCTCGGAGGGTTGTAGAGCTGGAGGAGGTTACTGAGATAGGGAGGGGAGAGGCCATGGAGGGATTTGACCACGAGGTCATCTAGATTCCCAAAGCTTTTTGTTCCCTGAGCCACCCCGATACCTCAATTGGGCCACCGTTCCCACCTTCCATACTGGGCTGACACTCCATCCTTAGTAAGATGTTCCTCAGCTTGGACTGTCTTTAAACACCAACTGCTGACATTTTACCAGCTACAGTACGGCAAAAAATACCAATTAAATGATAATTATGAGCTAAGAATGTTTGTATTTGGTGTAACTCTTACTGAAAAGGTTATACAAATGTTTCAAAAATGGAACTTCATTAGAAAGTCCCGTGGAAAGGCCTTACCTGAAACATTAACCTACCTTTCTCTTTCTAGTGCTGTTTTACTGACCTACATTTTCCCAACGGCTCCAATTTAAAATGTTCGTCTTTGTGTTTAAATTACTCTGAGGTCTGGCCCCTCCAATTCCCCGTTCCTTACTCCAGCCTCTTGCACATTCTCCTCCCCGTTCACCTCATTCTTTGCAGTGGTGCCTTCAACTACCTAGGCCCCACGCTATTATTCCCATCCGAAACCCTTCCATCACCCTCTCCTTTCAGATCCTTCTTAAGCGACTGTCACCCCTCCTAATACTGCCTTCATTTTTTCCTGACGTTTCTGTGAAGCACCTTTTGGTGTTTTTTTTCTGTTAAAGGCATTACATAAATACAAGCTGTTGTATATTTCCAGCATTTTCTATTTTAGTTTCAGATTTGCAGCACTTTTTCTTTCCTTTAATTGATTGACCTCTCCCACCCCGAGGTGGTGAAGTCGGGTTGCCAACCTTCGCAGATTGCCCGGAATTGGGCATGTATCTCCCGAGAGTGAGGCCGGGGGAGAGAGAGAGAGAGATTGGGGAATGTGGTGGGTGTGGGGTCCAGCATTTCCTGCAGAGCTGGAAGCGGAGGGAGGAGCAGCCAGTAAAAGGGGGGGGGGGGGGGGGGGGCAAGTGAAACCTGGGGACCTTACTGCGGCTAAATAATGAAAGCTTGCTTCCACCGGTGGGGGAATGGGGAGCAAGGGGACGGACACCGCGGGTAACTTAGATCTTTGCAGGGTAAAACTGGACAAGGGCCTTGAAAGAACACATTGGTTACCATTGCTCGGCCAGAAGGATAGTTAGATGGAACTATGATTTTATTTTCCAAGTGTTAGCTTGGCTCAGTTGGGAGACTCCTCAACTCCAAGTCAGAAGGTTGTGAAATGAGTGCCCATAATCCAGGCCGTTACTTCAGTGCAACACTGAGGAAGTATGGCATTGCCAAGGGGTGCTGTCCTTCCGCTGAGACGTTAAACCGAGGTCCTATGTGCCTGCTCAGATGGGTGTAACAAATCCCATGGCACTATTCAAAGAACTGCGGACAATTCTTCTGGTTCCTGATCAATATTCTTCCTGCACCTCAAATAACACCATCAAAAACAGATTAATTGGCCGCTTATCTGATTTATTGTTGGTAGGGCCATGCAATGTGCCAATTGGCAGCTGTATTTTTCAATATAGTGACTGAACCGCATAAGGAATTCATAATATTTTTTATATCTCAATATATTTTGTAAAAACAGTGCCAGATTTAGAAAAAAAATGTACATCTGAAACTGTTTAACAGGAGTGATCTGTGCATAACCCGACCCCGTGCTGTAGAGTTGTTTACAGTAAAAGCCGCTTACTGTAACCTCACACATTTATAGCCATTATTTACTTGTTGCTGGGGAATAAGCAACTTTCCATGGGAAAATAAAACGCACAAGCAGCAAGCAATACATGCAATCTCTATTGCAGCCGTTACAAGTCGTTGCCATAATTCACAACAAGCATACATTCCTTTCAGACACAAAAATCACACAGGAAAAGTGGCCCAACTGTGGCTAACGAGAAGTTAAAGACAATATTAGATCAAAGGAAGAGGCTTATAACATTGCCAAAAAGAGCAGTAAGCTTGAGGATTGGGAGGATTTTAGAATTCAGTAAAGGAAAACTAAGAAAATGAGAAAGGGAAAATCGAATGAGATTAAATTAGCGAGAGACATAAAAAGAGACGGTAAGAGCTTCTATTGGTATGTAAAAAGGAAAAGATTAGCGAAAATAAATGTGGGTCCCTTACAGGCTGAGACAGGAGAAACTATAATGGAGAATAAAGAAATAGCAGAAAAATTAAACCTAAATTGTGTGTCTTCATGGAAGACGCAAAAATCCTCTCAGAAATAGTGGAGAACCAAGGGTCTAGCAAGAATGAGGAACTGAAAGAAATTAGTATAGTAAAAAAATAGTTCTGGAGAAATAAATGGGACTGAAAGCCAATAAATCCCTTGGTCATGATGGCCTACATCCTAGGGTTTTGAAAGAGGTGGCAATAGAGATAATGGATGCATTGGTTGTCATCTTCCAAAATTCCATAGATTCTAGAATGGTTCCTGCAGATTAGAAGGTAGCTAATGTAACCCAACTATTTAAGAAAGGAGGGAGAGAGAAAACAAAGAACTACAGACCAGTTAGCCTGACATCAGTCAGGAAAAATGCTAGAATCTATTATTAAGGATGTGGTAACAGGGCACTTAGAAAATAATAATAGGATTGGATAATGTCAACGTGGATTTATGAAAGGGAAATCATTTTTGACAAATCTGTTCAGAGTTTTTTTTGAGGTTGTAACTAGCAGAATAGATGAGGGGGGGGGGGGGGGGGATCAGTGGATGGGGTGTTTTTGGATTTCAGAAGTCATTCGATAAGGTGCCACATAAGAGGTTATTAAACAAAAGTAGGGCTCATGGGATTGGGGGTAAAAAACTAGCATGGATTGAGGACTGGTTAATGGACAGAAAACAGAGAGTAGGAATAAACGGGTCATTTTCAGGTTGGCAGGCTGTAACTAGTAGGGAACTACAGACCAGTTAGCCTGACATCAGTCAGGAAAAATGCTAGAATCTATTATTAAGGATGTGGTAACAGGGCACTTAGAAAATAATAATAGGATTGGATAGAGTCAACGTGGATTTATGAAAAGGATCGGTGCATGGGCCCCAGCTATTCACAATCTATATCAATGATTTGGATGAGAGGACCAAATGTAATATATCCAAGTTTGCTGATGATACAAAGCTAGGTGGGAATGTAAGTTGTGAGAAGGATGCAAAGAGGCTTCAAGGGAATATAGACAGGCTAAGTGAGTGGGCAAGAACATGGCAAATGGAATATAACGTGGAGAAATGTGAAGTTATCCAATTTAGTAGGAAAAATAGATAAGCAGAATATTTTTTAAAATGTTGAGAGATTGGGAAATGTTGGTGTTCAGGAGGGACCTGGGTGTCCTTGTACACGAATCACTGAAAGTTAACATGCAGGTACAGCAAGCAATTAAGAAAGCAAATGTATGTCGGCCTTTATTACAAGAGGATTTGAGTATAAGAGTAAAGACGTCTTACTGCAATTATACAGGGCCCTGGTGAGACCACACCTGGAGTATTGTGTACAGTTTTGGTCTCCTTACCTAAGGAAGGATATACTTGCCATCGAGGGAGTGCAACAAAGGTTCACCAGACTGATTCCTGGGATGGGGGCGGGGCGGGGGGGATTGTCCTATGACGAGAGATTGAGTAGACTAGGCCGATATTCTCTAGAGTTTAGAAGAATGAGAGGTGATCTCATTAAAACACACAAAATTCTTACAGGGTAGATGCAGAGAGGATGTTTCCTTTGGCTGAGGAGTCTAGAACCAGGGGTCACAATCTCAGAATAAGGCCATTTAGTACTGAGATGAGGAGAAATGTCTTCACTCAGAGGGTGGTGAATCTTTGGAATTCTCTGCCCCAGAGGGCTGTGGAGGTTCAGTTGGAGTATATTCAAAACAGAGATTGATAGATTTTTGGATATTAGGAAAATCAAGGGATACGGGGATAGTGCAGGAAAATTGAATTGAGATGGAAGATCAGCCATAATCGCATTGAATGGTGGAGCAGGTTCGAGGGGCTGAATGGCCAACTTCTGCTCCTAATTCTTATGTTCTTACGTTTAATAGATTGAGAATGGTTTTGAAATTGTAAAATGGTTTTACCACAGTGTATGTGGAAATCAAAAGAATTATTATAATGACTATTTCATTGTGCTTCCCTCTCATACTGTTATTCTAGTCTCAGATCAATTAATTTTCTATTCAAGTGGCCTAGAGTCAGAACACTTACATTATTGGGTTTGAACTCTTCCCTAGTGTGAATTTGATTGGCTGGTTGCTTTTATATGAGGGTGGGGGACAGGGATGTGAGTAGAGGAGAGAACGAGAATGCTGTGTATAGATTGACACCTTTAGGTAGATACAGAGACACTATTTCCAGAACAAAGGGGTGCTATCTAAAAATTAGAGCTTGGCTGTTTAGGAGTGAAATCAGGAAGCATATTTTCCACACAAAGAATAGTGGGAATCTGGAATTCCCTCCCTCAAAAGTCTCAACAGATATATTAAAATTTAAGACTGAGGTGAACAGATTTTTATTAGATATGGGCATCAAGGAATATGGATCAAAGGCAGGTAAATGTATTTGAGATACAGATCAGCCATTATCCAGTTGAATGGAGAACCGGCCTGAGGGGCTGAATGGCCAACTCCTGTTCCTACAAAGCCTAAAACTAAGCATAATCCAGAACCTCTTAATAACTAAAGACGCAACATGGAGTGGAGGGGAGGGATGAGAAGGAAGCAGATATTTAAAAAAAACTTCATATCCAAGATTTCAATTATCAACAAGTCCATCTCTGATCACTTTTTCATTTCTCTAATCGAAATCTCATTATCCATCCCTCCCCCCCCACCCCCACCATAATTACCCTCCCTCAACACCCTAACTCTGAATTTCCTCTTCTTTGGCCCAGCACCACTGCCCCAGGTCCTTCTGAACACCAGGGACAAGGTTATTGACAGAATCAAGAAGTCCTTTACAATCCCCATCTCTGTATAATTTCTACCCGTGTAACTAGGTCTGAAGGCTGCAAGCTTGGCACACAACTAGTCTATTTGTCCATCACCAGATCTGACTGGACCACCTTCGATACATACTCTTCCCTCCATAGGCAATACACAACCAATATTATCCCCAAGGGCAAGGACAAGAACAGCAAACTTCTCACAATGTCCAAGTGGCTCTTTTGACCTCTTTCCTTAATGACCTCCATCCTCACCTCCAAGAGCTCACAGACTATAATTTTGTTTCTAAGATTGAGACTCAGCTATCACACTTCCCCCAATCCTGACCTCAAATCATTCTGTAGTTTCTCCCCATCTTCCCTCGGCTCAGTTTCTCCCTAATCCAACTCTTATTTCTCAAACTCCTAAGCACTACCTCTCACATCAATATTCACTGACCATGTCAACAGGTCCCTTTCCTTAGGCTCTATTCCTCCATACAACATAACAGCTCTCCTCCTCCTCATAAACTTTTGACCATTCCATGCTGTTGCCCCATTTTTAACTAATCCTTCATGTCCAAGGACCCTGAACATGTCTTCAACAACCTTCTCTCCTTTTCAATCACTTTAGCCCAGTTTCTAACAAAATGCGTTATTTTATAGTAAATTATCCTGAGAATACACTTTTGCACTTTAAGAAAGTTGGCACTGTGCATTGATATTCATTTACTAACTTGCCTATTAAAATTAATAGCATATGTGACTTGTTAAATATGCCCATTAATTCGATGCGATGAACAAGACACAATTAGCAGACAGTAAGCATGTATCAACTGCTTCTGTTTAAAGTTAATTAGATCATTTGGGCTGCATTGTGGTTATAACCATCAGCAAAGACTGAACAAAAGAAGGCTGAGGGGTGATCTGATAGAGGTCTTTTAAATTATGAAGGGGGGTTGATAAGGTAGATGTCGAGAAGAAGTTTCCACATGTGGGGGAGTTCAAAACTAGACGCCATAAATACAAGGTAGTCACTAATCCAATAAGGAATTCTGGAGAAACGTATTTACTCAGAGTGGTTAAAGTGAACTTGCTACCTACCACAGAGTATTTGAGGCAAATAGCATAGATTTAAGGGAGAATGGAATTGAAGGATATGCTGATGGGGTTAGAAGAGGGATGGGAGGTGGCTCGTGTAGAGCATAAACAGAGGCATTGACCTGTTGGGCCGAATGGCCTGTTCCTGTGCTATAAATACTATGTACTATAGACCCTAGAACCCTGCTCACTTTAGCTCTAGCTTCATGACATTAGTCCTGAATCTCACGAGTGATGCACTACATCCCAACACCCAGGTCTCTTCACCACTGGCTTCAATTGTGTAATAGTGTGCATGTAGTTTTCTGAGTTAAGCATCATTCGCCAACCATGGGCCCACTTCAACAACTTGCAGTAGTTGAATATCCCCTACAGTGCGGACTCTTGCACCCAGCAGTCATGCGCAAACTTGCAGACCATTCCCCCAATATCTACATCTAGGTCGTTAAATGAAAACAGCTAAACTACCAACGCCGATCCATGCGAGACACCACTGGTAACCTGTAACCGAATCTACTGACAACTTTCTGCGTACGGGCATTCAGCCAGTTCTCAATCCACTTCAGCAGTCTATCACCGATTCCACAAGATTCTATCTTGTGGAGTAGCCTCGTGATGTACCTTATCAATAGATTTCTGAAGGTCCAGATCGACAATGTCTACTGGTTACCCCCATTCACTAACCCTTCAAAAAATTCAATCAAATTTGACCGGCTTTTGTGGAAGCCAATTTGGGCGTCGTTAATGAGGGTTTCTCTAACTGGTATATAGGGAAGCCCGAATGATATAGTTGAGCATCATAACTATGACGGAAGTCAAGCTAATGGACCTATAGTTACCCAGCTCTGCCTCATCATCCTTAACTCCATTACTTTCAGGTGTAGTCCTCCTCAAATCGAATCATTAATATGACATGTGTAGGTTTTATCCCACTTATAACCTCAGGGCCTTGTTCAAAATCACCAACCTCCAGTTTTAAAGTACCAACTTGTAATGTATGCACCTGTGAGTATGCTCACAGGAGTGGAGAGTGGCTTTCCACCGGTACGCTCGCGGCCTTCCGCGAGAGGTGGGCGCCGGAGGGACTGGAGTGCATTATCACCCAAATTTTAATTTGATTTTACATGTTTTAAAGTTTAATTTGTTTAATTGCCGGGGTTTTAGTGTCCCCCTCCACTTTTATAGGGGGCACTTGTAAAATATAGAATTTTAATGCCCTAAAAAAAACCTACAAAAATACACAAAAAAAGAGGGCTATTATAAGTGTCTGGAGTGTCCCCCAGATCGGGGGGCACTCGATCTAATGTTTATTTGTACTCCCCAAAAAGAGTTGAGAGTGGCTTTCCACCGGTACGCTCGCGGCCTTCCGCGAGAGGTGGGCACCGGAGGGACTGGAGTGCATTGTCACCCCCGGCAACATAATTTTAATTTGATTTTATATGGGTTAAAGTTTAATTTGTTTTAAATGCCGGTTTTAGTGTCCCCCTCCCCTTTTATAGAGGGCACTTGTAAATTATGGTTTTAGAGCCCAAAAAAAAAACTACAAAAATACAAAAAAAAAGGGCCTTGGGAAAAAAAAAAAAGGGCCTTGGGAAATGTTTGTAGCGTCCCCCAGATCGGGGGGCACTTGATCTAATGTTTGTCTGTTTACTTTAAAAAGAGTTGAGAGTGGCTTAGCCAGTCACGTGATCTTCACAAGACTCAATAAAACCCCAACCAGTTGGGTTCGGGGGATCCACGATGAGGTAGGTGGTTGTGAGCCTGGTGGATGAACTGGTAATGTGTAGGTGATTGTTAAACCTTTTGCTAATAAACCAACTAGTTCTTAATAGCAATGTGTTGCGATGAATTCTTAAGCAAAGAACCCATACAGCAAACACATTACACAACTTGACCTAAAAACCTTACCCCTTACTGGCACGACCAACGCTTTGCCGTAGTGTTTTTGAACAAGAAATGTCTGTTGCTGCTGCTTTGAATTAAGATGATGGCCAGGGAAGAAAGATACATGGAGTTTGGGGGCAGGGAGAGAGCACAGCTGCCCAAAGAATTACTGGAGGGAAGCAGGTTAAACGTTAAACCTGAAACAATGAAAACCACAAGTTTACAAACCGTTGAAGCCGTGGGCTCAGCTGCAATATCCCCCATTATTGAATAGCCAGTCGACACAAATATGAAGGCTCGTGCCTGCAGAATGGTCACTGGTGTCCTTCGAGCTGTACCCCAAACAAGGGTGGACTTCAGAAGGAGAAAGAGCCAATGATCTTCCATACCGAGAGGTATAACTAGATTCGTGCCTGGATATTTCGATTGCACGTTCCATTCAATGTCCTCACCCACAATCAGCTGCACCAACAAAACCGCGGCAAACTTCATTGTTTCTGGAAACTCCATTGCTTTTATTTTGAAGATACTGTCATTTTGTGACACTATTCTGCTGTGGAGGGGCAATCCCAGCTGATCCTGATCCAACATAGAACTTACAGCACAGGAACAGGCTATTCGGCCCAAACAGCCTGTGAGGGTGTTTATGTTTATGAGCCTCCTCTCACCCTTCTTCATCTCGCCAGATCAGCATATCCATTTTATTCCTTTCTCACTGACGTACATCTCTAGATTCCCCCTTTAATTCCATCTGTGCTATTCGCCTCAATCACTCCGTGTGGTAGCGAGTTCCACATTCTAGCCACACTGTCCTCATCCTGATATACTTCCCAGCAGGAGAGAGCGGACAGTAATCAGGAGCGGGAGCCTGGATTGCTGTCACAGTTGAGATGAGGAAGTACAGCACAGACAGGGCGCTGAACTAGACAATCTCCTGGTCTGCGAGTCAATCCTAGCCCACATGATAAACTTCGCTGAGACAACTAGATGTGTTTCTGCTCATATGTTTAAAAAAAAGATAAATCCCAAAGACTCAGCAAAATAAAAAAGGAAGACATCTCAGAGCGCTTTACAACCAATGAAGTACTTTTGGAGTTGTATGTGGGGAAACTCAGCAACCATATTGCGCACAGCAAGGTCCCACAATCAGCAATGTGATCATGACCAGATCATCTGTTTTTTGTTATGTTGATTGAGGGATAAATATTGGCCAAGACACCGGGGATAACTCCCCTGCTCTTCTTCGAAATAGTGCCATGGGATCTTTTACATCCACCCGAGGGAGAAGATGGGGCCTTGGTTTAATGTCTCATCCGAAATACAGCACCTCCGACAGTGCAGCACTCCCTCAGCACTGCACTGGAGTGTCACCCTGGATTATGTGCTCAAGTCCCTGGAGTGGGACTTGAACCCACAACCTGTTGACTCAGAGGCGAATGTGCTACCCACTGAGCCACAGCTGACTCTCTCAGCAGAACAATTTCTAAACGCTGCAGGAAATGAATTACATTTATTGCAAAGCTTTGTTCACTGTGCAGTTTTATGTTTCTGAACAGCTTAAACTCAAAACAGGATTATGCAGAACCAAAGGCCTCAGTGTGAAAGTGACAGATACAATCTCAACACCCAATAATTGCCACAATGTCTATTGTTCTATGGCCTTTGTGAGCCTGCAATGAATTTATTTACGAAGCACATCTTTCATTTCAAGAGAAGTATTTACATTATATTGCACTGATCTTATAGATAGTCCCCGTACGAAACTTGGAACAAAGTTCATGAAAACAACAATCTCAAACTGATATCACAAAACATTTACAAGAGAATTCATCCAATAAAATTCAATGATCAAACGTCGTCAGAAGGGTGACAAACACACCGTGAAGTGCTTAATGTTCAAAACGTTGAAACGTAAACTGACTCGAGAGAGAAGAATTCTCACTAATATAAAACGTGAGGAGGATTAGAACTGGGACGGAAGATAACAAAACACGAGTTAATGATTAAGGAACCAACAATGGCACAGAGAGGAAGGGAGACAGAGAAAAAAAGGAGCACATCACAAAGGAAATGAGAGTGACGTGTTCAGAATGACTCCTGTGACCACAGTAGAAAATCTTAAACACAAGGTAATAAAAAACAGTGCACCCACATTGCCCCTCCGCTGAACAAGTATTAAAGTCTGCATTAACAGGCAGTGGTGCCTATGATTAAAGGAACAAGCTTGTGTATGGTTTAGTTACAATGTTATTTAGACAAAGTATTTCTTCCATTTGGTGCAATCGAATGCTTCCTTTGTGTCAAACAGTAACACACATTTTCTCTTCCCCCTCTCTTCCCCCTCTCTTCCCCCTCTCTTCCCAAAACTTTAACATTGCTTTTCACCAAATCTTATGGTCCAAAAACGTTCAAAGGATCGTCAAAAATGTCCGCAGCTTTGCTGTCCGGCGTGCTGCTCGGCGCGGCGGCCTGGCTTGATCGGCTCTTGGGTTTGGATTGTTTCTTGGTACTGGCCGAGGACGCAGCAGAAGCAAAAATATCATCTGAAACAAAAGGTCAGCAGCAATTTAGATATAGGGAAAGAAACACAGCCCCTCGCACGCCGGGATCCCATATCCAGAAACAAGGCTATGGGAGGGAGGAGGAGGAAGGGCGCTCCAGCTATTTAGCCCAGTCACACTGTCCACTGTTAAACAGCGGCCAGTAACCACATTTGCCTCATAGAGCAACCTGATCTTCTAAGAGCAAAATGAAAGCCTCAACAAGAGGAAGCACCCTTATCAAGGTTATTTTAAATTGGATGAAAAGTTAAACTTATTCACGCAACCACACAGAGATAAGGCGTTCTCCCACCCTTCCGTCGGCCAGCTGGGGTTCAATGGTCAGAAATAAGTTTCAATACAAGTTCTCTCAAAGTTGTCCCGCCACTAATGCAGAAGTAATGTCTATTATGGAGGTCTCCTTTCCTCACCAAAATTACAAGAGGATTGGTAAAGTTGATCAAGGTGAACTGTTAACTACGACCAAACCAAGAAAATTAGCAGTATGTAAGGAAGTTAAGCAGAAGAATTGGGCAACTGAAGAAAGCAATGAAGATATCTCGATAACATTTTTATGGTACTAGGGTGGGAGGTGGAGAACGAGAATTTTAAATGAGAGGTGAGAGGGGTGGAATACGGTGAGATGCTCAAAGGAGGAGAGTGCCGGAGGAGGAGGGGGACAGACCAAACTGTGATTTGGTGATGAGAGCCACACCGCCACCACGGCGGCCTGGGCGGGGAAAGTGGTGGAAGGTATAGCTGGGCGGGGAGGCTTCATTTAAGGGTAAGGTGTCATCGCCCCTCAACCAAGTTTCCGTCAGGGCCATGATGTCTATGTCATCGTCCATGATAAGCTCATGGATGGCAAGTGCCTTATTGGCGAGGGAGATGTGGATAGGGTCTGTGAGCTGATCCGCTGCCAGCGTCATAAATAAATAAATAGGGAAAAACGGTTTCCAGTGGCAGAAAGGTCAGTAACCAGAGAAACGCATATTTAAGGTGATTGGCAAACGAACCAGAGGCAACATGAGAGACCTTTTATTTCTAAAACACAACGAGTTGTGATCTGGAATGCATGGCCTGAAAGCATATGGTGGAAGCAGATTCAATAGTAACTTTCAAAAGGGAATTGGATAAATGCATGGAGAAGAAAAATGATAGGGCTATGGGGAAAGAGCAGAGGGGTGGGATTCATTGGACAGCTCTACCCAAGAGCCGGCACAGGTGGGGTGGACCAAATGGCCTCCTTCTGTGCTGTATCAGTCTGTGAGTCTGCACAGCAGGACCCGAGATGTACCCCAGTTCCCATCCAGTATATACATACCCATGTCATCGTCAAATATAGACTTGGTTTCTACTTTCTTCCTGCTCTTCTTCTCTTTTGGTGCTACCTTTAAGTCAGCAAATATGTCTACATGATCAGCGAAGAGGTTAACGTCAGTGCTTTCCTCGTTGCTTTTCTTGGCTAAGGTAACAGATTCCGTGGCAAACAAATCGTCCTGACAAAAGAAAGGATCATTTCAGCAGGCAATTATTTAAAACAACTTTCTTTTTGTTAAAAAAGGGCAGCATTATTACATAGAATAAACAGCACAGAAACAGGCCATTCGGCCCCACCAGTCCATGCCGGCGTTTATGCTCCACTCGAGCCTCCTCCCGTCTTTCCTCATCTAAATCTATCAGCATAACCCTCTATTCCCTTTTCCCTCATATGCTTGTCCAGCCTCCCCTTAAACGCATCGATACTACTCGCTTTAAACACTCCCTGCGGTAGCGAGTTCCATATTCTCACCACTCTCTGGGTAAAGAACTTTCTTCTGAATTCCCCATTGGATTTCTTGGTGACTATCTTATATTGATGGCCTCTAGTTATGCTCTTCCCCACAAGTGGAAACACTCTCTGTATCAGCTCTATCAAAACCTTTCAAAATTTTATATTAGGTCACCCCTCAGCCTTCTCTTTTCAATCCTTTCTTGATCGGTATACCCTTGCATTTCTGGTATCATCCTTGTAAAACTTTTTTGCACCTCTCCAGCGCCTCTATAGCCTTTTTACAATATGGCGACCAGAACTGTACACAAGTGCAGTCTAACCAAACTTTGATACAAGTTGAGCATTAACCAGACCCGGCTCCTTCACACTGCAAACTATTCAAGTTGAATGTATTTAGTCGCCTCCGACCCAGGGGTGTGCTCTATAAGGACGATTTGCAACATTCACCAACTCATTTTCTGGTTAAACACAGGATCTTAAAATCTAAATTTCCCTCAGTTGGAAAAGGCATCTCTTAGAAACTTCCATACTATAATTCTGGATTCCAGTCCAAAGACACGGGCACACAACCTGGCTATTAACACAGCTTGGTTGGTTTCAGCAGTGGGTGCTGTATACAATCGCCATCCAGTGACTCATGTTTGAAAGCATAGGCAAATAACAAGAAGTTGTATTTATATAGCGCCTTAACCATAGAGAAATGTCCGAGCATAAGTAGAAAAAAGCTTGGTAAAGAGGTATGTTTTAAGGAGCGTCTTGAAGGAGGAAAGAGAGGTGGAGAGGTTTAGGCAGGGAGTTCCAGAGCTTGGGGCCGAGACAACATAACGGCCACCAATGGTTGAACGATTATAATCAGGGATGCTCAAGAGGGCAGAATTAGAGGAGCGCTGACATCTCGGGGGTTTGTGGGTTTGGAGGCGATTACAGGAAGGGACGAGGCCATGGAGGGATTTGAAATCAAGGATGAGAATTTTGAAATCGAGGCGTTGCTTAACCGGGAGCCAATGTAGGTCAGCGAGCACAGGGGTGCCTGGAATAGGACAGGTACTGGGTTCAGCTGTGATGCCTATGCCAGCAGAATATAGCCTGCCAACATGCCATCTGGACTCCCACATGACAAATAGACACTTGAATGAGGCAGAGAGAAGTTATGAGTTCTTGAGGAACTGTACACAACTTGACCCACTACATTTAAAGAAAGGAGGGGGAAGAGGAGAGAAAATTGGTAATAAAAGTAAACATAGTAAAGGGGATTGACATGATAAATGCTGAGCGGTTGTTTCCTCAGGGGGGGGAGAGAGTCGAGAGGTGGGGGGGGAGAGTCGAGAGGTGGGGGGGGAGAGTCGAGAGGTGGGGGGGGAGAGTCGAGAGGTGGGGGGGGAGAGTCGAGAGGTGGGGGGGGAGAGTCGAGAGGTGGGGGGGGAGAGTCGAGAGGTGGGGGGGGAGAGTCGAGAGGTGGGGGGGGAGAGTCGAGAGGTGGGGGGGGAGAGTCGAGAGGTGGGGGGGAGAGTCGAGAGGTGGGGGGGAGAGTCGAGAGGTGGGGGGGGAGAGTCGAGAGGTGGGGGGGAGAGTCGAGAGGTGGGGGGGAGAGTCGAGAGGTGGGGGGGAGAGTCGAGAGGTGGGGGGGAGAGTCGAGAGGTGGGGGGGAGAGTCGAGAGGTGGGGGGGAGAGTCGAGAGCTGGGGGGGAGAGTCGAGAGCTGGGGGGGAGAGTCGAGAGCTGGGGGGGAGAGTCGAGAGCTGGGGGGGAGAGTCGAGAGCTGGGGGGGAGAGTCGAGAGCTGGGGGGGAGAGTCGAGAGGTGGGGGGGAGAGTCGAGAGCTGGGGGGGAGAGTCGAGAGCTGGGGGGGAGAGTCGAGAGCTGGGGGGGAGAGTCGAGAGCTGGGGGGGAGAGTCGAGAGCTGGGGGGGAGAGTCGAGAGCTGGGGGGGAGAGTCGAGAGCTGGGGGGGAGAGTCGAGAGCTGGGGGGGAGAGTCGAGAGCTGGGGGGGAGAGTCGAGAGCTGGGGGGGAGAGTCGAGAGCTGGGGGGGAGAGTCGAGAGCTGGGGGGGAGAGTCGAGAGCTGGGGGGGAGAGTCGAGAGCTGGGGGGGAGAGTCGAGAGCTGGGGGGGAGAGTCGAGAGCTGGGGGGGAGAGTCGAGAGCTGGGGGGGAGAGTCGAGAGCTGGGGGGGAGAGTCGAGAGCTGGGGGGGAGAGTCGAGAGCTGGGGGGGAGAGTCGAGAGCTGGGGGGGAAGAGTCGAGAGCTGGGGGGGAGAGTCGAGAGCTGGGGGGGAGAGTCGAGAGCTGGGGGGGAGAGTCGAGAGCTGGGGGGGGGAGAGTCGAGAGCTGGGGGGGAGAGTCGAGAGCTGGGGGGGAGAGTCGAGAGCTGGGGGGGGGAGAGTCGAGAGCTGGGGGGGAGAGTCGAGAGCTGGGGGGGAGAGTCGAGAGCTGGGGGGGGAGAGTCGAGAGCTGGGGGGGGAGAGTCGAGAGCTGGGGGGGGAGAGTCGAGAGCTGGGGGGGGAGAGTCGAGAGCTGGGGGGGGAGAGTCGAGAGCTGGGGGGGAGAGTCGAGAGCTGGGGGGGAGAGTCGAGAGCTGGGGGGGAGAGTCGAGAGCTGGGGGGGAGAGTCGAGAGCTGGGGGGGAGAGTCGAGAGCTGGGGGGGAGAGTCGAGAGCTGGGGGGGAGAGTCGAGAGCTGGGGGGGAGAGTCGAGAGCTGGGGGGGAGAGTCGAGAGCTGGGGGGGGAGAGTCGAGAGCTGGGGGGGAGAGTCGAGAGCTGGGGGGGAGAGTCGAGAGCTGGGGGGAGAGTCGAGAGCTGGGGGGGAGAGTCGAGAGCTGGGGGGGAGAGTCGAGAGCTGGGGGGGAGAGTCGAGAGCTGGGGGGGAGAGTCGAGAGCTGGGGGGGAGAGTCGAGAGCTGGGGGGGAGAGTCGAGAGCTGGGGGGGAGAGTCGAGAGCTGGGGGGGAGAGTCGAGAGCTGGGGGGGAGAGTCGAGAGCTGGGGGGGAGAGTCGAGAGCTGGGGGGGAGAGTCGAGAGCTGGGGGGGAGAGTCGAGAGCTGGGGGGGAGAGTCGAGAGCTGGGGGGGAGAGTCGAGAGCTGGGGGGGAGAGTCGAGAGCTGGGGGGAGAGTCGAGAGCTGGGGGGGAGAGTCGAGAGCTGGGGGGGAGAGTCGAGAGCTGGGGGGGAGAGTCGAGAGCTGGGGGGGAGAGTCGAGAGCTGGGGGGGAGAGTCGAGAGCTGGGGGGGAGAGTCGAGAGCTGGGGGAGAGTCGAGAGCTGGGGAGAGTCTCAGGATAAGTGGTCGGCCTTTTAAGATTGAGCTGAGATGGAATTTCTTCTTTGGAAGAATTCTCTGCCCCAGCAGGCTGTGGATGCTGAGTCTCTGAATATATTCAAGGTGAGAGCGATAGATTTCTGGACTCTCAGGGAATCAAGGGATATGGAAATAGGGCGGAAAAGTGGAGTTGAAGTCGAAGATCAGCCTTGATCTCACTGAATGGCGGAGCAGGCTCGAGGGGTTGTATGGCCTACTCCTAATTCATATGTTCTTATTATCGAAGTTACTTCTGGTGTCACTTAAGACGAGAGCACAGTGCTCATCGATCATCCATTTTTAACCAATAAAAAGATTACCTCAAAGATATCCATTGATTTTGAACTCTTTTGTGTTGATTTTGTTTTCCCCGATTTTGCTGTCCCAAAGATATCGTCACCAGGGTCCTCTTCGGGAAAAGCAGCCGCTTTGGGTTTCATCACAACACGTTTACTGGGCTGGAAAAGATTCCCTTCGCTTGGTGCAAATATCGATTGGTCTGGCTCCTTCTTGGGCAAAGAGTTCTCTCGCGGCTCAACTGCAGGAGTCAGTCCCTGCGGCAGGCTCGGCTTGACCCGGTCACCTGAACCGAAGAGGTCGGAGTGCACCGGCAGCTTCACGGTGGCGGCAGAGAGTGGGCCGGCATCTTTATCGGGCGAGGCTTCAGGCGGCCGTGACCGCTTTGCCGGCAACGCCTTGTCTGAACGTGGCTTGTGGGCCAGGACCGTCGGCGAAATGTCGGAAAGGTCGCCCTCTCCTGATAACGCGCCGTCAGTTTCTGATCTCTGCTCCCGTTCTTCCGTCTCGTCGGACTGTTGGGCTGCCAGTCTCCGTGCCCCCCTCGTCGGGGGTCGCCGCTTCCTCACTACCCTTGCACGGCTCTGCAAGAGAACAGGAAAGCTTGGGAAAAGAATAAAACCTTGCAGCATACC